>NC_050574.1:73875105-74175105 GCF_011100635.1 Trichosurus vulpecula | reverse complement strand
CTTTTGATCTGCTTAACTAAGGAAAGCAAGGTGAAGGGGTTAACAAGCTTACTTTAATTCAGCATACAAATATCATTCATTTAGTTCAGGTGAAAAAAGCCAGCACCCTGAACTTCAGAGCAAATTACAAACAACGTACAAACATCAACAGACAGACCCAATACAGATTCATAGTTACCAACATCTAGGTTCAGCCCGGGAGCTCAGAACAAGGGCTGGCCCAGAGTCACTCGCCACCACTGCTGCAGGAATGAGCTCCAAGGAAGAGGAGGCCAACCCCTGGTTTTATATCTTTTTCAGTGTCAGGGATGAGTCACACATGCGACTCACCCACGTGACCTAGAATCTCACAAAGAGGCAACTTAAAGCCACGTGGTCTAAGAGCCTCTGCTTTCCCAGACATGTAAACTAGGCCCTCCCTGGAGTTAGCCCCACCTTTGGCCCCACCTTAGTTGCCAATCCACACCCACTAAGGTTTTACACCTATTAGGGGTTTGGGCCTGGGGCTTAGCACCTAGTAAGGCTCAATGAAATACACTAAATTACTCAAAGGGAACAAAAGCCAAACTATTCAAGGGCACTTGGTTGAACTAAGTGCTAAGGATCCCATTTTGCTTACCAACACAGCTCTGCTACTTACCACTTGTGTGATTTTGGGTAAGTCACATTACCTCTCTGGGCCTCAGTTTCCTCAACTGTAAATGTGAAGGTTAAATTAGTTGACCTCTGAGGTCTCTTCCATCTCTAAGTCTTCATTCTATGAAATTGAATCAATTTACCATGTACCTACTCTGAACATTGCCCCCTGTTTCCCTCCCTCTTTTCCTCACAATATCCTCACTGTTCCTTTCTATCTATCTAATTCAACCCATACATCAAGAATGAGCTCCATTCCCATATTCTCTGCCAAACCTTCCCACACACTTCAATTCCATAGTGATTTCTCCCTTCCTTGAATTCCCTAAGGCATTTAGTCTCTACCATATAGCCAAGCACTTAACACTTCCAACCCACACGAACCTGTATTTGAATCTTGCCTCTGGTTTTCACAATCTGTGTGACCACGAACAAATCACTTAATCTCTCTCAGTCTTAATTCCTCACCTTAAAATGGCATCAAATTATTGTTAGTGCCTACCTTCCTATGGTCGTTGTTAGGATAAAATAAGATAATGGATGTGAAGTCCTCATGAATTATAAAGCTTAATCATAAACTATTAATGCTAAAAACTACACCAAGACTGTTGGGACACTCTGTATAAATATCTGCTCTTATTATGCTAAGTACCTTAGTGGCAAGGCTCATACTTCTCTTGTATTCATTCAGGCTCTCTAACTTAAGATCATAGCAGAGAATCAAATAGCCTGAGCTGGTTAATCAGTTGATTCATTGACTGGGAGAAACTGGGTCCCAATACCTTCAGATTTTCAGATTTCAGCACCTGGTGAAGTGCTATGAATAATACGTTTACAATCAGAAGAGTTGGGTTCAAATCTCAGCTGGCTTTCTTGCTGTTCCTTGCATAAAATAACTTCCTTCTTCATACCATTGCCCACATTGTCATTCTTCCTGGAATGCACCCCCTCCTCACCTCCACCTTGGAGAATCTCTAGTTTTTTTAAAGGGTAGGTCACCTCCACTTTCTGCAGGAGGCCTTTCCTCAGGCAACTAGCCATCTTTTCTACCCGGCTGCTAATGGCTTCCTCCCCATGCAAATTACCTTATATTTATTTTGCAAATATTTTGTACACATTGTTTTGTATGTGCTTATATGTATACATGTTTTCCTTTCTGATAGAATATAAGCTCCCTGAGGGCAAGAATTGTTTTATTTTTGTCTCTATATCCTTTAGTGCCTAGTACAATGCCTAGCCTATAGTGGGTGCTTTAAAATGCTTGTTGATTGATTCATTACATAGAACCTGTGTGACCTGGGACAAATCTCTTCATCTTTCTGGCCTTCAGTTCTGCATACATAAAATGAGCAAGTAACACTGGGTGATCTCTTCTGGCTCTTCTATGATTCTATGATTCTGATATCTCCCGGACTGACCTCACTGCATTGCTTAGTACCTAATCTATCCATTAGTGGCTCAGGAGAAAGAGGACCTAGCCCTTTCTGTGGGGCAACTAGATGGCACAGTGGATAGAGTTCTGGGCCTAGTCAGGAAGACTCACCTTCCTAAGCTCAAATCGGGCTTCAGGCAATAATTAGCTGTGTGACCCTGGGCAAGTCACCTAACCCTGTTTGCCTCAGTTTCTTTATCTATGAGATGAGCTGGAGAAGGAAATGGCAAGCCACTCCAATATCTCAGCCAAGAAAACCCCAAACGGGGTCACAGAGAGTCGGATATGACTGAACAACAATAACAGTACTTTCTTGGATCCAAGTAGAGCCATAACTAGGATGGGGCTACCAAGAATTTGCCTCAGCACACTGGGAACTCTGACTCCAAACCAACAAGCCCAACTCTTTTATTTTTAAGGATGTGGAAATTTATGCCCAGAGATGTTCAGTGAATTTTTAAGGCATTGAGAACCTACAGTTCTGCAGCAACATAGAAACTCAGTATCTGCTTAGCAAGAATAGTTAACATAGGAAGTTAGCTGGTTGGGGGGCAGAGGAGAGGGATACTCCTACCATAATGCTCCCTGCTCCTGGCCTTTGTGTTGCTATGCCTTGGCCTCAGTCTCTCCACCCAAGAGGCAGTTTATAGACAGAGCCTTGGGGTACATTATGTGCCACTTGCTAGAGGTTTGTGGAACTCACCCTGGGTGGAAATTCCTAGTTACAGCCCTGTGTCCAATCATAGCTTTCTGATCCCCGGAGGTGCTAGGGGCAGCGAGGCAGTTAACCTGTAAAAAGGGTCTGCATCTATCTCCAGGCTGACGTTCAATTTTGCACCTTGGCCTCCAAACAGAAGCCTCTCGGTCATCGAATAATGTGACCAAATCTAAGCTTCTTTCCATACAATTAGGAAACAGAACAGGTTACAGCACAAGAATGCAAGACCTCCAGAGCAGCTCAAAGCTAATTAATTTCTATTACAAGTGAGAGAAGAACCACTTAACATGTCTTTTCTTATTCAAATTGCCATTGACGGCACCTGCTTTTTTATTCTTGGGAAATCCTGCTACAATACTGGTTAAATTATGTAAGACTGTAGAATTTATGAAGATAAGGCAATTAGCATTACAAAAACAATTCCGGGTTACAATTTATGGTGAAAATAGAGTTATGATGCTCTGCTAAGCGACCGGTGATGCATCACATATTTAGTTAATCCTTGTTGTAGTTGTGGAAATTTAAGGCTAAACGGTGTAATTATGTGGGGGGTAATTAATTATTTTGTTTCATTCGATAGCATTCCATCTCCTCATTAGGGAAAGAGACGCCACTGTGGTGAGAGGCAGAGGAATGGCCTGGGAGTCAGGAGACCTAGGTTCCAGAAATGGAAGCCACGTACTAGGTGTGGGATGTTGGGTAAATCATTTCTCTCTCAGACTCAATTTCCTCCTCCACAAAATGGGAATAACAATCTCTGCCCTGCCTACCTCTCAGGGTTGTTATAAGGTTCAAATGGGAGAATAAATGCAAAGTATTTTGTGAAATATAAAGTTCCTTCCAAGAGATATGGGAAGGATAGAAAGCCATAAGATTCTGAAGACTCAGGGAGGAATGGTTCTGCCGAGAAAGAAAAGGGTTAGCTCTTTAAAGAGACTGATGTGGCTGCATAGGGAACTCATCAACCAACTCATGTTTTAAATAGAAATGAACAGAAGATGGCTATAGGGTCAGGTAAGTGAGGATGAATTTTTTTAAATGGACTAGTACTGTAAGAATCATGTCAAAGGGCACAGAATGAGCTGAGTATGGTGACAAAAAGGCTTTTTAAGAACTATGTTGGTTTACATATATCTTTTGTATATTGGTAGGTTTAAGTCTGCTTGATATATTTTGTCTTTACTTTAAAGAATATTTCTCTTTCTATACATTTTTTCCTGGCTTTGGTTAGTGATGATTTCATAATTTTTTGTGGGTTTCTCTTATTTCTTGCTATGAGGCAGCTAGTGGTACAATGGGTAGAGAGCTGGACCTAGAGTCACAATAATTTGAGTTCAAATCTAGCCTCCAACACTTGCTATCTGAGCAAGTCATTTAGTCTCTCTGCCTCAGTTTCTTCAACTGTCTAATGGGGGTAATTGTAGCACCTACCTCCCAGGGGGTTCTTGCAATGCTCAAATGAGATAACAATTGTAAAGCACTTAGCACAGTGCCATGTGTATAGCACATGGGAGGAGCTATACAAATGCTTATTCGATTCTATCTTGCTAGCATCACTCATTATCCTGATTAAAAAATGAAATCTATTTTGGGAACAAGAGGAAGATCAAAGGAGGCATGTCTCAGTTGATGGTGACTGATGACAGAGAGAAGGTAGAACTACTTAATTCATTTTGCTGAGGATAATTGTTTGTGGGCTGGGAAGGTGGAAGAAAAATAGAGAACAGAGAGATTAGTCCAAGATATGTAAAGAGATGGTGAACATTTGGCTACCCTGGTTGACTATGTCACTAGGCTCATGTGAAGCCATATTGCAGGAGCTTTACAAATTTCCCAGAAGATGTGCCTTCTGACTTGCTAACAAGAATCTTTGAAAAAATCTTGAAGAGGTGATTCTGACCTGAAGATAGGAAATTGTTGTCTTAATTTATTTTTTTTAAAGGTGGCAAGGGAAGAGGGTAGAGGCTTTAAACACTTGATACAATTCTAGATTTTATTACCAAAGGGATGGGTTGTGAGCATTAGAAAGGGAAGTTCTGATCATTAAGAGCCAAAATGGGTTCATCAAAGATATGTCATGAGCAGGCTGGCCTCAATTCCTTTTTTGACAGGTAGTCAAAACTAGTCATTCATAACAATACCATAGAACAGAGACACAATCTTTTTGTGTCATGGAATTAAAGGAAATGCTAAATTTCAGTTAGAGATCAGGGAAAGTAAAGATGTCATTTTTTTCCATCCAAGTTGACAGACTCACCCCAGGTTAAGAACCCCTGCAATAGATAAAGTATACCTAGACTGTACTCTTTTGTGACAAGATGGAGCTATGGGGGTTAGAGGGTAGCATAGTGAACTTGATTCAAAATTGGTTAAATCAGTGGACACAGAGAGTTAATGGACAGATGTCAACCTGGAGGGTGGAATTGGAAGTCCTCAGGGATCTGTTCCTGGTCCTATTCTGCTTAACATTAGAAAAAAAAATCAGTGACTTGGCTGAAGGTACAGATGGCATGCTTCCCAGATTCTCAGCTTGCACAAAGCCGGGCAGGATAGTTAAAATGTTGTACGACAAATGGGATCTAGAAAGATTGCAACCAGAACCACATGCTCAGGCTCAGAGAAGGGACTCCAAGTGTGGCAATGAGTGGATATTTAATAGGGGTGTGTGCAAGGTCCTATGCATGGGCTAGGAAGAAAGAACAGCTATGTCAGAATAGATAGGGATGGCTTGGCAAGGCTGTGATCCCCAAGTTGAGGGGCTGAAAGAGAAGGCGGGGGGAGGGAGAAAGAGATAGAAAGAAAAGCAGAGACAGAGACACACAGAGAAAGAGAGATAGAGAAAGAGAGAGGAATGAAGTGAGAGATAGTAAGATAGATACAAAGAGAGAGTCAGAGAGAATATTTATTATGCACTTACTATGTGCCAAGAACTATGCTAAGCATTGGGAGATACAAAAAAGGCAAGTAATACAGTTCTTGCCTTCAAAGAGTTTGCATTGTAATCAGGTACTGTAGTAGCAATTTGGATTTGAAGATCTTTCCCACCCATTGATAGGCCATGTGACCTGCTTACATCACAGGAAGACTAAGGTACATGGTGGGAGGTGCTTCATGACAGGAAAAGGAAGTTAGGTCACAGAAAATGCTGAGAGAGAGAGAGAGAGAGAGAGAGATGTTATGGCTGCTGGTGGCTGCTAATGGCTGCCCTCATGATTGTTAGAACCAAACAGGCTGACTTAGCTGTACTGTGAGTTTGTTTTGGGAAGACCCCAGTAGAGGGTTGGAGAGGTTTTGGGATGGAGAGTTTCCATGGTGTTTTAAGTTCCTTGCTGTTATGATAAAGTGGGTTGACTGGCTGTGGGAGCTGAACATTTGGTTATGGGATATTATTTTCCGGTGTCTGAATAAATGTTATACTTCTTTTACCTTCTTTATGGAGAATCTCTTATACATTGTGATACAGAACTACATAGGCATATTCACAATTATTGTTGATGTTGTGTTTATTGCCTTACTGTTTCAGGTACATATAGAGTATATCTATATAGGGCATATTTACATATGTTGGTGTGTGTGTATGCATGAACACACACACATACACACACACTTATCTGTACACAAGTTATCTACCCCAAAAGAATATAAACTCTTCAAGGGAGGACAGAGACTGTTCATTTTTGCCTTTGTATCCCCAGTACCAAGCACAATACCTGGCACCTAATAGACACTAAATAAATGCTTATTGATTTATTAATCCCCCACTTCACCTGATGAACATGCATGCACCCCCTCCCCATCCTTTAAAGCCGAAAATATACAATCTTTTCAAAGAACCTTTAGGTGACTCCTGTAGTTGATAACAACTTTCCTTCTCTGACCTCACAAAGCCCTTTATTTGTATCTCTTCAATTCACTTATACTCTAGTATTTTTTTCATGAATGTTATCTGGATTTAGAAAGGCAAGACACCTTAGAAGCCATCAAGTCCAAGTCTTTCATTTGGCTGGTGAATTGAGGTGAAGAGAAATTAGGTGACTTGCCTGGAGTTCATAAGGCTATTAAGTGTCTGAGGCAGGATTTGAATTCAGGTCTTCCTAATCCAACTCTAGCACTCTATACACTACACTCCTTAGCTGTCACCTTGCTATCTCTAGATCATCTGGTCTGACACTTTCATTTCACAGAGGAGGAAACTGAGTCCTGGAGAGGGTTCCAAACTTGCCTAAAGCCATAAAATGAGTTCATTTCTGTTTCCATTATGCCCTGGTATTCTTCTCTCCAGCAGATGCTCAGCTATTCCCTTGGGCTTCTATCATGACCACCTTCACTGAGATCACTTCCTCACCACTGCCAAGGACCTGCTCATTAAAGCACCTCTGTATTGACAGAGCCCAGTGACAGGCTGTAGGGGATGCCCCAGGGCTGAGATCACTGTTTAGTACAAGATTCTGGCAGCTGTAGTGAGGTTTGTGACTTCAAAAGCAGTTGCAGGCCATTAACCTATCACCCCTCACCCCCTCTACACAAAGCAGAATTAACCCATTTTGCAGATGACCAAACAGGTTCTGGGAAGGGAAACATCTAGCTGCAGGCCACAGCCAGGAGGCCGGGAATGTCAAGGCAGGGACCCGCAGGCTCTGGGGCTTCCAGTGTTGTCTTCAGATTGCTGGGGCACGCTGGATGTGCTGGCAAGTAAATATTTTCATTCAAACCAACGCTAACTTTGTGTGCTGCTATAGAACAGACCCAAGATAGAAAAAAACAAAAGTAGAAATCTTTGAAAGATACTCTGGAGTAAGGAACAAAGGTCTAAGTCCTTCTGCCTCAAGCCAGCTAGATGGATTACCCCCAGCCTCAATTCCTGTGCCCACTACACAGAAGAAATTCTGTATAACTTGCTGGCTGTGTGACCATGGGCAAGGCAATTTACTTGTCTCAAACTCAGCTTTCTCATCTGTAAAATGAGTCTAATAAATCTTACACTTAGCTCACAGGATTGTAGTAAGGAAAATGCTTTGTAAAGCTAAAAGCACTACATAAATGGCAGTTATTGTTCCATTTTCATCATTCTGATAGTGAAAAATATCTTCCATCATTTCGTTGGGGTGTGTATTCTTCCCATCAGGATATGTACACTTTCTCATTCTGTATGATTCGTATCCATGTTTTTCATTCATAAATCCTTCGAAACATTGGCCTAGTACCCTAGAGGCCTTCCTCTGGGTTGTGCAATCTTCTTGAATACCAGGGCAAGTACTAGGCTGTCTATTGGTCAGCTCTCACTCTGTCTGCATCACTTACTCATTTCCCTTCCCAGTCTTACATAGAATCACAGAAGAGATTAGACTATCATAAAATTAGCCCTGGAAGGAGCCTCCAAGGCCATCTCATTCAAACCTCTCACTTTACAGAGAGGAGACTGAGGCCCAGAGACACCAGCCCTTGTGACACCTACAGATTGAACCATTATCAGTTCTTCTCAGACTCCAGCCACCCAAAGATGATGAGTGACTCACTACTATCTCCAAAAGCATCTAGCCCACCTTATATACAATAGGAGAATATTGTTTATTAATATTAGTAAAAATTAATATAATAACAACAATAATTGCCAATGGAAAATGGAAAAAACAGATGGTGGGTAAAAATGAACTATAGCATATTACCAATAACAGGAGGCAGCGTGGAATAATAAAGAGGGTACTGTCTCTATTATTCCCAATTTTGCCCTTTAGGGACAAGCAGGTCAAATCAGTTCCCTGTTTCTTGTGGGTTCTTGGTGGCTACATGACAACTGTTTGTGGAGTTTACAGTTCCCTAAGATGCCAGGTATTTTTCACTTCCTTCAGAAGCACTTTGGGAAGGTTAAGGGGATAGATTAATATTATTTTAGGTGGGCCCCAACCAAGCTTTACTCTACTTTCTATCACATTCACACCAGCCTCCAGGACTAGAAACTACGTTCAGAGGATTTAACCCTTTCATCTCTGGAATGCACATCTATTATGTACCAGACACTCAGCTGAGCACTAAAAATACAAATGCAAGCAAAAAAAGAGTCTACACACAAAATCCCCTACTCTCTACATTCCAATAGGAGAAGGCAGCACATAAAAGCAAATGAGAAGGGGTGATGATGGCAGATTGTCCTATGGAGGGGAGCTAGAAAGGTCCAGAGTTAGGAACTCAACCAGGAGAGAAGTGAGTTAGGCATTTTCTGAAGTGGTGGTCCCAAGCAGGAGCTCACCATTTGGAGGAGGGGATGGCACAGGGTGGAAGTATATGTCTGAAGCACAACTGGCATCTATGATTGGCGAGCTTTACTCTATCAGGTATGCCCCAACCATGCTTGGCACCCTGGCCATCATCTTGCCAGCTGTCTAGCTGCCCCATCCATCACCACTACAAGCACACTTTCTAAGAATAAGTCAACATACTCTATTGTTTCACCTACCAGATGACTCACCAAACCAAAATACCCATTTCCCTGGCTAGAACTCCCTTATAGGTATTGTGGTACAGTGGATAGAGTACTGGGCTTGGAATCAGGAAGACTAGTCTTCCTGAGTTCAAATCTGGCTTCAGGCACTTATTATCTGTGTGACCCTGGGCAGGCCACTTAACCCTGTTTGCCTTGGTTTCCTCATCTGTAAAATGAATTGGAGAAGGAAATGGCAAACCACTCCAGTATATTTGCCAAGAAAACCCCAAAACGGGGTCACAAAGCATCGCACATGATTGGACAACACTAAGTAGAATAGAAGATCCAGAAGGCAGAGACTGTTTTTGCTTGGGGGTGGGGGTGAGTTCTCATTCATTATCACAATGTTTGAAGTGCTTTTTCATTAATTCCTCATAAATGGCATTCTATAGTATTATTAGATCTTGCATTTAGAGCTGGAAGTTACCTTAGAAATTATCTCGTCCAACTCTCTTTATTTTTACAAAGGAGGGAACTGGCCAACATTCTTCCTAAAATGTGGTATCCAGAACTGAATTCAATACCAGATGCAGTCTGACCACAGACATAGAGAAATCTAAATCTGAATATGCAAATCTGCATCACAGGTGCCATGTTGATTCTTCTCTTTGGTATTTAAAGTCCTTCCACATCTGACTCCAGCCTTTCTTTCCACATTTGTTTCATGTTACTCCCCTTCACACAGCCAAACTCATCAACTTCTTGTTCTTCCCTAGAGATTCTCCATTTCCCATTTCCCTGCTCCTCACCTCTGCTTCTTAGAATCATTACTGTTCTTCAAAGCTCAGCTCAAGCACCATCTTTTACATGAAGTCTTCCCTCATCCCCCTCCCCAAATTGCCTCCTATATACCTTGTTCTTATTTTGTATCTACTTACTGGATATATGCTACTCTTTTAGAGTGTAAGCTCCCTGAGGGCAAGGACTGGTTTGTTTTTGTCTTTGATTCTCAAGTACCTGGCATAGTAATAGTATAGTGAGTACTGAATGGAAGCTTGTTGACTGATAGATTGAGTAGGGTCCTTCAAACACAAAACTCAGAGAGGAATACCCGACAAAGCATTCATCTTCTCTCTCTCTGCAAATAATAATAGCTAACATTTCTTTATTACTTTAATGTTTACAAAGCACTTTATATATTTTATCTCATTTTCTTCTCATAATAACTCTGTGAGGTAGGCACCATTATTACCTCCATTTTACAAATGAGGAAACTGAGGTTCTCAGAAACTCCATTTGCTGGAAAGACTACACACCAGCTCTCCCTGATTCTTTGAGCTATGCCACCTCAGGCCTCAACTGCCTTTTGACTCCCCACTGCAGGATCTTTCTCCCATTGCTAAGGTCTTCCTGGACCCTCCATTTTGTGGAAGAGCCCCAGACTAGCCATCCCTGATTTTCACCCTGCTACCTTCCTCTATCCCTCTAATTTTTAGCTCCTGTTCTATGTACCTTCCCCTATTAGAATGCATGGTCCTTGAGGGAAGGAAATATCTTTTTTTGTCTCCATTTGTATCCCTAGCACTTAGCACAGTGCCTAGCACATAGTTAGGACTTAATAAATACTGTCTATTGATTGAATGATGGAGTTAGTATATGTCTGAAGCACAATTGGAACTCAGTTCTGGCCTGATTCCAAGTCAAGTGCTCCATCCAGTATTCCAGGCTGCCTCTGCAGGTATGTTTTATGGTATTTTTCTATGTTACAAAATTTGGACAGTCCACTTCTCCCTCAGTTCTGTGCCTGGTTCTCTGTCCTTTTCCACCTTTGAGTCAGCAGCCTTCTCACCCCAGAGATGCCTCCATCCTGTGCCAACCCCTCCTCCAAACGGTGAGCTCCTGCTTGGGACCACCACTTCAGAAAATGCCTATCTCAACTCTCTCCTGGATGAGCTCCTAACTCTGGACCTTTCCTGCTCCCCTCCACAGGACAATCTGCCCTCATCACTCCTTCTCATTCGCTTTTATGTGCTGCCTTCTCCTATTGGAATGTAA
This sequence comes from Trichosurus vulpecula, assembly GCF_011100635.1. NCBI lineage: Eukaryota > Metazoa > Chordata > Mammalia > Diprotodontia > Phalangeridae > Trichosurus > Trichosurus vulpecula. Next base: position 74,163,843 of record NC_050574.1, on the reverse strand, counting down.
AGAGTAGGGGCTTTTGAATGTAGACTGTCTTTTTTTGCTTGCATTTGTATTTTCAGTGCTCAGCTGAGAGTCTGGTACATAGTAAGTGCTTAATAAATGTTCTATCTATCTCATTGATGTCAAACTCAAATAGAAATGGTGGCCACTAATCCTTACATAAGGATCCCTGTGGGCCACATATTGATTTAATCTTAAAATGTAATGTTATCTATATTTTATTGTATTTTTATTTATTTTGTTAAATATTTCCCAATTACATTTTAATCTAGTTCGGGATGCGCTTGGGAGTATTTCTGGCCTTGTCTTTGACATCTCTGATCTATCTATTCTAGGAGAGGAAGGAGCAGAAGCAGAAGTGACTATGCTGGGTAGGTCTCTTGCCTTCAGGACTTCAATCCACCAAGCATTTATTAAATGCCTACTAGGTAAGTACCTACTAGGTGAAGGGAAGGGAATAAGCATTTATTAAACACCTACTAAGTGCCAGGAACTTAGAAATATAATCTCATTTTATCTGCATAACAATCCTGGGAGATAGGTGCTATCATTACCCCCATTTTTCAGTTGAGGAAACTAAGGAAAGCAAAAGTTTGTTGTTTTTGTTTTTTTTTAATGACAGGGTCACATCGCTCAGTAAGTGTCTGAGGCTGAATGTGTCAAGTCTCCTGACTCCAGGCCCAGCTTTCTATCCACTGCACCACCTGGCTGCATCTGGTACCTAGCACACACGTTTTGTTAGACCCTGAGGATTTTAAAAAACAAAAATGAACCAGTCCCTGCCCTCTGGGAGTTTATTTCCTACCAGAAGAGTCTCTCTGTTCCAGGGCTGACTGCAGAGGGGACCCACAGCCCACCTTTTCACCTTCAGGGCCTGCCAGGCTCCTCTCTTCTCTGCTCTACTCCCGGAAGTGGCTCCCCATCCCTGGTTTTCAATGCCCCAGAACCAGGATTGTAAAGGGAGCCGGGCAAAGCTCCCCCAGCACGTTGACAAATAAAACTTTGAAATACTGCCTGTATAATGAGCCTTCCCCATAAACGTACAGCTGCTAAATGGCCTCACCAGAGTGTAATTGACCAGCGATTAACGTTACTTAAAAGCTCGAGCCATAGGCATCTCAGACATGAAAGCAGATTATTTTCTGGGGTTTTTTTTTAAAAAGACATTTGCAAAGTTTGACCAAAGTGCTTCTTATAATCAGTGTGGATTGTTCCTTCGAACATCGGGGCCCTGGGAGTTGCGTTCTCTTTTTAGCTGGGGTTAATGAAAGCAGTCAGGTCTCTCCTGCCGAAGTGGAGCTTCTCCTGGGATCGGGCTCCCGTCAGCTCAGGGGTTCGGCGGCACTTTTTACCTGGCCCTCCGATGGGATGCCAGGCTGCTGAGCTAAGATGCCTTTAAGATGCTGGATCAATCAATGCCTGCTATGTGCCAGGCATTCCGTTAAGTTATGGAGACAGATTAAAAAGACCAAAACATAAAGCAAGCATCCTTGCTCTCAGAAGCACACACTCTCTTTTGGGGGATAGGTGGAGCCTTCCCGTTGTCCTTCCCCTTTGTCACTGGACAAACTCATTTGCACAATGACTGACTCTCATCGTTAGCTCCTCTGGGCTCCTGATCCAGGCTGCTGCTTGTTTGGGTTTCAGTTTGATCTATTTACTCAGTTGAGTCCTCTTGGCAGAAGCCTGGCTAGCTTTTCTTATACCTGGACCAAGAAGTGCAAAACATAAATGATATGAAGAATACTCCCAAATCACAATTGAGAGACAAATTCAGTTAGTGGGGAGACCTTCAAACATAACTCTAAGACATAGAGATCCCATATACTGAAAAAAACTTTAGAAATCATCCATCTAGTTTAGCATTCTCCCATTATACAGAAGGGAAAACTGAGCCCACAAATTGTTAACATTCCTGCCCTCCTGAAATTACCTTGTACTTCCTTGTTTGTACACCTGGGCATCTAGGTGGCCCGATGAATAGAGTGCTAGGCCTGGAGTCGAGAAGACCAGAGTTCAAATCCAGCTTGATACTTACTAGCTATGTGACTCTGAGCAAGTCATTTTACCCTGTTTGCCTCAGTTTTCCCTTCTGTAGAATGTGCTGGAGAAGGAAATGGCAAACCACTGCAATATTTTTGTCAAGACTACCCCAAATGGGATCAGGAAGAGTCAGACAGAACTGAACAACAGGTGTTATCTCCCCTTCAACCCAGTAAAAAGAATGTAAGCTTGAGGGCAGGGACTCTTTCCTTTTCTCTTTTATATCCCAGCACTAGCACAGGACTCAGCATGTTGTAGGTGCATAGTAAATATGAAATTGAATTAAATATTAGAGAGGGAAGTGACTCAACCAATGTTAATCAGGTCATTAGTGGCATTACCAGGCTAAAGTGTGACATTGGGAAGGAGCGTTGACCTGCCAGTCACAGGCCCGTGTTTGAATCCTAGCTCTGTCACTATCTGTGTGACCTTGGGTAAGTCCCTTCACTTCTCAGGGCTCCCATTGTCTTATCTAACCCTTAGGGTGTTGGACTAGATGGCCTCTGAAGTCCATGCTGGCTCCGGATCTATGATCCTATGAGTGCTAGATTTGGGGTCAGTGGGTCTGGTTTCAAAGCCTTACTCAGCTACTAATTATCTGTATAACCTTGAGCAACTAAAATAGTTAGATTTATACACTGCTTTAAGATTTACAAAGAGATTTACACAGCTTAAGTCATCTGATCCTTACAACTCTTGTGAAGAAACTGCTATTTTCATCCCCAATTTATAGATGGAGTACCAGGTGGTGAAGTTGATAGAGTACTGGGCTTGGAGTCAGGAAGACTCATTTTCTAAAGCTCAAATCTGGCCTCAGATGCTTACTAGCTATGTGACCCTGGACAAGTCATTTAACCCTTTTTGCCTCAGTTTCCTCATCTGTAAAATGAGCTGGAGAAGGAAATGGCAAACTACTCCAGTATCTTTGCCAAGAAAACCTCAACCCCAACGAAGAATCAGGTATGGCTGAAACAACTAAACAATAGCAGCAACAAACTTTACAGATGAAGAAACTGAGGCACAAAGGGTTAGGTGACTTGCCCATAGTCACACAGCAAAGCATCTAAGGCAGGATTTAAACTCAGATCTTCCTGAGATCAAATTAGATAATATTTATAAAGCCCTTAGCCTAGTATAGAGTAGGTGCTAAATTAATGTTTGCTCCCTTCCCCATTCCTTTCCTGACTTTGGCTCCCATGATCGATCCACCAAGCTACCTAGCTGCTCTAGGCAAGTCACTAAACCCCTCTGGGCCTCAGTTTCTTTCTCTGTAAAATGAAGGGGTTGGGCTAGATGGTCTCAGAGATTCAGCCAAACACTGAATCTATGACTCTAGGACCCTTGACTTCCAGTGTGGTGTTTTCTTCCTCTGCCACCCTTCCTCTCCAGGGTAATTCTTCTCCATAAAAGACGTCCTTTATTAGATCACTCTTGTTGAGAGCATCTTGACTCCCCAAGCAGTTTTTCATTGATACTCTCTTCCATGTCCATCCTCAGAAACCAGCCAACCTGGAATTCCCCCTAACTAATGACGTCGTTGGCTCAGCCTGAAGAAGTGGGTCAAGAGACCTTCCATGGGAGGTGACAGAACCTTGCCTGGAGTCTACTGCTGCTGTGGGCTTGGGCACCAGCCAAGCTGTCACCCTTCTAGGCCTGTAGATAAGTGGAGATGCTCAGCTCCTCATTTCCTCCATTCCCTCTGTGCTAACAGGACCAGCACCCACACTGATGTGCAGGGCCTCTCATCCCATCTCTGACAAAGGCCCACTCCTGGTGTACACATAGGCGCAGAGGGGCACATCCCTCAGAAAAAGCCTTTAACTCTCTCAGTAAAAGTGGGAGAGCATAGTCTTGTCCTAGAATCCATGACACAGTCACTGGAGTGCAAGACTTTGAGTTCAGAAGACCTGGATTCAAATCCTGCCTTTGATGCAACCATGTGACCATGGGCAAGTCACTTTTGCTGAGACTTGGTTTCTTTCCCTGTAAATGGAGATGACATCGGGAGTACTTCTCTCAAACTGTTGGTGTGGGACTTTAACAAGATAATGGATATAAAGAGTTGAGTAAATGTCAGATATTATTATTCCAGCATGTCCGACACGAAAGGACCTGAGAGACAATCCAGCCTAATTACTTCATTTTTCAGATGGGTAAACTTCAAGAAGAGAAGGGGCTGACCCAAGGTCACATGGCAAGTAGGAACAGAGCCAGGACTAGAACCCAAGTCTCCAGATTTACAGGTCAGGTCTCTTGCACACCATAATCTAAATTGGGAATTTCAGCCTCAATCTCCTTTGGGTTTTTGGAGGAATCATTAAATGTTAAATGCCTTAAGGCCATCAGGAGGGGAAGGTCAGTTACCAGAGACTTTCTGAGAGAGTCAGTCTACATACTAATTCAATACAATTTAGCTATCTTTTATTAAGGTGGCTGAGTGACTCAGTGGATAGAGTACTGGGCCTGGAGTCAGGCAGACTCATCTTCCTGAGTTCAAATCCAGCCTCAGACCCTTACTAGCTGTTTGACCCTGGGCAAGTCACTTAACCCTATTTGCCTCAGTTTCTTCATCTGTAACATGACCTTGAGAAGTAAATGGCAAACCACTCCATTATCTCTGTCAAGAAAACCCCAAATGAGGTCATGAAGAGTTGGACACAATTGAAAAATGACTGAATAGCAACAAAACATTTATTAAAAGTATCTAATACTTCAAGTCACAGTGCAAGGTGCTGGAGATACAAACAGCAAACACAGAACAGGGCAGAGGAAAGATAATCTCTGTCCTCATGGAACTTACACTCTGCTGGATAGATGTAAACAGAGAAATCTTTATACGACCATTTAGGAGGGAGGTAGCACATCAGAATGGACTGACAAAAGAAGGAAGTTCATGAGAAGAACCTTGAAGGAAGTCTTGAAGGAAGAACCTTGGTTAATAGAACCAAGGAGCTCATAGGCTCATAGATTCAGAGCAGTAAGGGTTTTTAGGGGGTCATCTAGTCCAACTACTTGATCATAAAAATGAGAAAACTGAGGCCCCAGAAGTTTAAGTGACTTACCCAAGGTCACAAAGATAGTAAGTGGTAAAGCTGGGTTTCAAAACTAGGTGCTCTGATTCCAAACCTAGCCTCCTTTGCCTTCATCATGCTGAGTGGGAACATTGTAGGCAAAAAGCACAAAAGTGGAAAATGTTGAGTCTGAGGAACAGCAGGTAGAGTGGCTCTATATGAATTATTATACTCTCAGAGGACCATAGGAACATAGGATTTAGACCTGGAAAGGACCTTACAATCGAAAGAAAGAAAGAGAGATAGAGAGAGGGAAGAGTTAGGCATTCTAGGGGTCTACAATGTTCTGTTGCCATGCTCTCCTTGGCACCAAAGTGGAGCAGGGAGAAAATGGAAGGAAAGTGTCCTCTTCCCACCATGGGATCCAGTGCACATCTATTCTTGGCCCAGAACAGACAGTTGTTGGCAACATGGTTCAGAAACAATTAAAGGCGTTAGGATTAACTCAAAGACCTTCATAAACTTAGCCCTTACACCCCCAGCCCCAAGCAGAGGAAGAATCAAATGTGACAGTCCAGCTTCCTTTCACCTAGAAGTCTATGGGAAGGTCCACAGAACCTAATGCTGTGCTTGAAGGAAGAAGCCTGGGTTTCCAGCTTCATCAAGTGCACTTCCATCAAAACCTGTCCCTCTTCAAAATTTTCCTGTGTCTGTTGGGGATACCACTACCCTTCCAGTCACCCAGTTATGAAACTTTGGAGTCATCCTCAATGCCTTCCTCTTCTGCCCATTTGCAACATTTGCCAGGTCTTATTCATTCTGACACAACCTGTCTCCTTTTTGCTCATGTGGCCACCAACCAAGTTCAGGCCTTCATCACCCGTCCTATTGCAATAGCCTCTTAATTGGTTTGTCTGTCACCAATCTCTTCCCTCTCCAATCTATATGCCTTCCTTCCCTTCCTCCCTTCCTCCCTTCCTCCCTCCCTCCCTCCCTTCTTTCCTTCCTTCCTTCCTTCCTTCCTTCCTTCCTTCCTTCCTTCCTTCCTTCCCCCCCTCTCTCTCTCTCTCTCTCTCTCTTCCTTCCTTCCTTCCTCCTTCCTTCCTTTCTTTCTTTCTTTCTTTCTTTCTTTCTTTCTTTCTTTCTTTCTTTCTTTCTTTCTTTCTCCCCTTCATTCACTGCAGCACTACTTACTCCATAGAGCCTTCCCTAAACTCTTTTGCCAAAGTGATCCGTATCTCCAACTTTGCGCCATCACTTTGTATTCTAGTTGTCAGTGTAGGTGTCTATCCCACTCCTACTAAACCATGAGCTCCTGGAAGAAAGGGGCTATGTCTCATTCATCTTCATGCCTTCCTCAGGGTGCAGCACAGTGCCCTGTGCAGAATAAATGAGCAATCAAGTTTTTTTTCCGAGCAGAATTAAATGTCACCTTTCTGTCCTTCTGGTTTCCTGTGGCATAATGGAAATATTAATAATAATAGCTCATACTTACATAGCACTTTAAGATTTACAAAATGCTTTATAACATAGCATCATGTGAGTCCTAAAACCCCCATGTGCTATTCTTGTCCTCCTTTTATGGATGAGGAAACTGAGGCAGACAGGTTAAGTGGATTGCCTGAAGTCACATAGCTTTAAGTCAAGATTTGAATCCAGGTCTTCCTGGAAGAGAGAGTTGAATCAGGATTCCAAAGTGAGGACTCTCTCCACTGTATTGCAGAAAAAGAGAAGCAGAAGGTGTGGTGTGTTAGGTGTAACCCTTGACAAATCCATTCACTGCTCTCAGTCTTAGGCAAGTCTTTAGGACAAATACATCCAGATCTGCCCCAAGGCTCTCTGAGCCTCAGTTTTACCATCTATGAAATGGGAATAATTGTGTATATGTGTGTGATGCTTTCATTCCCTATCTCACAGAGCTGTCATGTGCTTTGTAAACCTTAAAAGCCATCAAAGATGGGAGCCATTCCTCTCTGTCTCTGTAAAATATGGTTTCCTCCCTCTCTCCATGCAAAGGATGTGTATGTGTGGCTACAAAATAAGAAGAACCTCCTTATTCAATGTAACTCAGAGGGATCACTGAAGAAGGGGGAACTGGAGACAGTTGAATTTCTTTGGAGCTCAATGAACCCACAGAATGGATGATGGTGGATTTCCAGCCACCTCAAGAAAAACAACTCTCAAAGGCAAGCTGATGAAGATCTGGGTCCCAGGGAGGATTCTGGGGGAAAGTAGGGCTGAGGTGCTCCCATTGCAATTGTCCTCCCATATACCTCCTCATTCTGCCTCCTCTCACATCGCATGAGGTGGTAGAAAGAGATCTAAACTAGAAAGAAGAAAATCACAGAATCTCATAGCTTGAAGGAACCTCAGAGGACATCTAAGCCATCTCCTCTCTGGACGGCAACCTTCTTTATGATATTTTGGACAAGTGATCATCCATCTTTGCCTAAGACCTGTTGGGGATTATCCACTCACTACCTCATGAGGTGGTCCATTCCAATTTGAATATCTACACTCATTGGGAGGGCTTCCCTTACTTAAATCCAGCCCAAATCTGTCTTTTTTCAACTCCTATTCCACCCCGGCCCCATTGCTTCTAGCATTGCCTTGGGACCAATCTCATGGGGCAGCCTTTGGTCATTCAGATGCTTGATCATATAACCCTCTCCAGCTTCCTTTCCTTCCAGTCCCCATCCTCATCCCAAGTCTTCTTTTCTTCAGGCTAAACAAAACTCTCATTTGCAGCCGGAAGATCTGGATTGGAATCCTTGCTCTTACATTTATAAACTGTGTGGCCCTGTTCAAATTACTTTCCCTCTCTGGATCTTCCTCTCTTCACCTGCCTAAGGGAAATCATGCTCATTCTTTCATTTACTCACTCTTTCATTAATTCATTCATTCAAATTGGACAATGATTGTGAAAACACTTTGGAACCCTAAAGTACTCCTCTCCCCAACCAAGTAAACCTTGGTTTCTTTTTTTTTTTAATTTATAGGGCTTCTGCTGAGGGAATTTCATAAAGATCGCAAAGTCCCAAGACAGAGAGCGAGTTAGTGTAGGGAAAGGTAAACTTATTTGTTTACACTTTAAATTTTCTACCTAATGTATTCTAAACTATGAACCTTTATAGCAAGCTAGGATGTCCTTCAAGGCCTCAAGTGGGTCTTACTTGAAGCTAAGCTGCTTTTCTATCATTGAAACTTAGTGGCAAGAGCAATGATCTTGGAGTCATGGGTCCTGGGTTTGAATCCTGATGCTGCCATTTACTAGCTGAATGATACCAAGAAAATAATTTGTTTCTGATCCTCAGTTTCCCCATGTATAAAAAGGAGATAAAAAATAGATAGATGACCTCCTTTGGGTAGTAGGCTGGTGCAAATAAAGCATTTTAGAACCCTCAACATAATAGTAGTAATGGGAGTGGATAGTTGATCTTTGTTAATAAGCAACATGCTTTTGTTGGGCATTGATATACAGAGCAAAAGAATTCAGTAAAACATCTCCAAAAATATTAATGTTTTTTTTTTCCTGTTCAAACACAAGGAAATTGAGCACCCTTGGCTCCATCCAGGACACTGGTCATTATTATATGGTGAGAATTTTGTTCCTTTTACTAAAATCTCATTAAAATATCTTGTTAATGCAGAGTAACCAAGCCAAGAGGTTGGCTCAAAGAGAGATTGCCAAGGGCTGGCATGGTGGGGAACTGTTCTGCAGCAGTCTCATACAAGTCGGGGAAAGGAGATCGGGTCTGTAAACAGGTGCGGTGCCTTTGGAAACATCCATTCTGCCTTCTGCAATAATGGAAAAAGAAAACTTTGAAATATCACAATTTGCAAATGAAGACCTTTAGAATAATGGGACGCCTGCTCCGGAATGGGATTATTAGGATAATGTGATGTTTAAGTGGGCCTCTTTCCCTCTCAAAGGACTTGCCTGGATTCTGCTGAGCTCATTCCACAAGAGACCTCAGCAAGATCACTTATGACTTTTATTAAAGTCAAACCAATACCTGCACTTGCAGGAGCCTAAAGGAAATTTCTTTCGGTAACTCCCATTGAAGTGTAATGGGGACTATACAAAGAAAATTTACTTAACCTCCTCACCCATCTCTTCTGCTGTGGAAGTCTGCTCGTCACGTGCCCCATTCCCCAGAGACGCCATCAAAGAGGCCACTTCTCAATTTCATAATATTGTTCTGAGGAAAAGCGAGCAGGGGCGGCGGCACTTCCATCCTCCAACCAGAAGCCCGTACTCAGTCAGCATCTGCCTTTCCTTACATGGATAGTGGAGCTCTCCAGGATGACTTCCACTCTTCTGGCTAATGGGAACTGCTGAAATCTCCTAACTGAATACATGTAAAGATACAAACATACATATATACACATACACATATTCATATATACACATGCATATACACACATATATATACATACATACATACACACAGACAGACAGACAGACACACACATATATGAAACAACAACATGACACTGATGGTAAGGATTCCCTTTAATGCTACTAGGCTGCAGCCTCCATGAATATGGCAGTTATGGATCTTGATCTTTTTTTCTCTCTCTTGCCCTTGGGGAACTGATCTATTTCCTTGACTTCTATGGCCACATTTCTGTAGGTGATTCCAAAATTTCTAATTCAGGTTTTAAAGTCTCTGCTGAACTCCAGACTCATCTCCAAGTACTACCGGCCAGACGCGTCTGCTACCGATAGCTCAAACTCAAGATGTCCAAAAGAGAATTCATTGTCCTCCCTCTGAACCCTGCTTTCCTCCAACTCCTTTGTTTCAGTTAATCAAACTGCTGTCCTCCCAGCCTTCCAGGATAAAGGGTAAGTGCAGGTACAGTGAAAGGAACACTGGTTGAGAATCTGAGACCTTGCCAAGTAAGTCACTTAATGACCATGGGCCTCAGTTTCCTCACCTGTCAAATGAGGGGATTGGATGACATGACCTCTGAGGTCTCTTTCAGCTCTCAGTCTGTGAGCCTATGTTTGATCATATATGAAAGGATATAGGAGTGTACAGGAGGGAGGCCAGATGTGCTGGCCCACCCTGGGGCCTTCGGCCCCTCCTTTACTCCTCAGAGAATGCTTCCACCAGGGTGTGCCACACACTTACCCCATGCTCTGTCCATAGGATAGTGTGATGTATCAGGAAGACCTGGGTTCCAATATCACTTCATATATTTACTAGCTGTGTGACCCCGGCCAAATAACTCCAAGCCTCAGTTTCTTCATTCATAAAATGGGGAATAATGAAAGCACTTACTTTTCAAGATTATTGTCAGGATCCAATAAGATAATGAATACTGGGCTTAGAGACAAGAAGTTCTGAATTCAAATCCAGAGTCAGATACAAGCTGTGTGACCGGGGGCAAGTTACTTAACCTTAACCACTGTCTGCCTCGGTTTCCTCATCTGTAAAATGAGGATGGTAATAGCATCTATTCCCAGGGTTGTAGTGAGGATAAAAGGAAATAATATTTGCAAGGTGCTTTGCAAACTTTAAAGCATTACATAAATGCTATTATTTTGTTGTTATTACCGCAAAGTTTAAAGTACTTTGCAAACCTTAATGTGCCATAAAAATGTCAGCTATTATTATTAATGTCCTCCAAATGCTATGCTTTCACTTTCACAAGTAAATTGTAATCTCTGAAACCTTTTTTTTCCTTAAAGACCAGCCTTAACCCCAAATCACTGTGGCTTTGACTCATCGGCCAACAATAGATCCCAGACCAAGCCCCACTCAGTCATTTTTTGGGCCCTGATTGGCTCAGAATGAAAGTAAATAACATTTCTGTTTTGACCAGAAACGCAGAGGATCTTCCCCTTCCAGATAGATTTATTTATTCAAATTTTCTTGAATAGATAAAGAGGGCATTTTCTGCCTCAATTCTCATTAAGCCTTAATTACTGAGTGGACCTTGCCTCTGTCAAACTGAGATCTGTTAAAGACCTTAGCTAAAAAAGGCCAAGGTCCCCCACTGAATGCTGGGCCATCTCTCCAGTCACCCTGATCTATACCTGGCCACTGGACCCAGATGGCTCTGGAGGAGAAAGTGAGACTGGTGACTTCGCACTGCCCTCCCTCACTTAAATCCAATTTACTTGCATGTCATGGCATCCCCTCCCTGATGTCATGGTCCTTTTTGAGACTGAAGGACAAACAACAATAAGATGGCAGGTTTTATAGATCCTACTTCCATAATATCTCTCACAATTGTCTTGTCTATTCCCATGGTCACCTCCTAATCTCAGTTCAGTCTCCCTTTCCTTCTCTAGCTCTATTTTTCCCACATTGTTAGGATAATCTGCTCAATCTCTTACTATATGTATACCCATGTTCTCTTCAAAATCTTTTAGAGCTGAGTCTGTGTTGTATCAACCAATACCTTTGAGATATACACATGTATACATACATAAATACATACATACACACACATACATACATATACACATATACGTTTTTTACCCCTGGCCTCTCTCTTAATAAGTCCTTAATAAATGTTTGTTGAATTTATGTTATCAGTGCCAAGCACAAGGACTTCCATACAGAAAGTGCTTAATAAATGTTGGATAAATATGTGACTGATTTGGATAACAGAATTCAAGAAACCTCAGAGGTGTTTTAGTCCAACTTCCTTCTTTATCAGTGAACCCACTCTATGATGTCCCTAACTCTGTGATACCCAGTAAGAGGTCATTCAACTTCTCACTGGATGGAAAGGACCCCTACACCACTTCCCAGGCAAGTGCTCATACAGATATTGCTTCCAGTAATGGGGAACTCCCTTCTTCGTGAAGCAGCCCATTTCACTGCTGGATAGCTTGGAGTGTGAGGAAATTCTTCCTTATATGAAGATGAAACATTGAGCTATGACTTCCTCCCCTTGATCCTATTTCTCTCCTCTCTAGTAACCACACAGAACAAATCTAACTATTCTTCATCATGACAACTCCTCAGGGACTTGAAGGCATCCATCATGACCTGTCATTCTCCCGACTAGCCCAACCCAAACCTTCTCTTCTTCAGGTTAAACACTCAGTTCCATCATTCTCTTTGCATCTGGCATGGTCTAGTGGCCCTTCAGCCTGCTCACCCTCTTTTCTCTGGACATGCTCCATTTTGTCCATGTCTGTGTCCTTCTTACAAATGCCCCCAGAACTTAATACAATGTGCCAGATAGGGTCTGACCAATGAAGATGGCCCTCATGCATACAAAGCGATGTGTAATATCTCTGTCTCACTCCCTAGAACATGAAAAAGATGAAAGGGGATGGTTGTCTCTGTCTCTAGATACTAGAAGGTAGTAACACAAGAGAAGAGGAAGCATAATAGAGAGCATAATATAGTGTCATCACACTATAGCCTATGGGCCGAATGTAGCCCTTTGCCTTTTTTATATGGCCTGTGAGCTAAGAATGTTTTTTTTACATTTATAAATAAATTTTTATTGTATTTAAATATGTAAAGACCAATTTAAGCTCATAAGTTGTATAAAAATAGGACTTGGAGTCAGGAGGTGTTGGCTTCCTTCTTGCTTTGGATATTTCCTAGCTAGCTGTGAACCATGGACAAGACCCTCCACCTCCCCTAAGCCTTGGATCCTTAGATGGCAAAATCATAGAGCAGAGTGTTCTGGCACCAGAGACAGATGACACAGTTGTGCACAGGTCCCCTCTCCTTGGAGGTCTTCAAGCAGAAGATTGATGACCACTTGTTGGGAAAGCAGTTGAGAGGAACACTCAGAGCGTTCTGGCACCAAAGACAGATGACACAGTTGTGCACAGGTCCTCTCTCCTTGGAGGTCTTCAAGCAGAAGATTGATGACTGCTTGTTGGGAAAGCAGTCGAGAGGAATCCTTACTCAGGTATGGGTTGGACTAGGAGGCTGCTGAGGTCACTCGAACTCTCAACTTCTAAGGTTCTGAGATTCCAGGTTCAAATGCTGCTTATGATAATGATTGGGCAGATCTCTTCACTTCTGAGGGTCTCAGTTTCCACAACCTAGTCATGCCTTCTTTCTCATCTTATGTGATTCTCGTGCCAGTGTGCCCCCAGGACCATGGGACCTTTCCATCTGCCTCATGATGAAACCTTCCATACATGTTGTCCTCCCTAGGAGAATATGAGCTCCTTGAGAGTAGTGACTATTTTACTTTTCTGATTGTACCCTAGAGCCTAGCACCATACTTTGCACATACTAAGCACATAATATATGTTTTATTAATAATAATAATGATGATGATGATGATAGCTCCCAGACCCTGCAAAGCAGGTGCTATTATTATCCCCACTTTATAATTGAGGAAACAAAGGCAACCAGATATTAACCAGAGGTTATATGTGACTTGCCCAAGATCATACAACTTCATGCCTGAAGTGGATTTTAACTCAGGTCGTCCTGACTCCAGGCCCTCCTAGCTGCCTCGTTCATTCATTCATGTCTTTCAGCAAATCCTCTATGGAAGCAGCTAGATGGCATAGGAATAAGTTATTGTTGTTCAGTCATTTCAGTCACATCTAACTCTTTGTGACCCATTTTGGGAGTTTCCAGACAAAAATACTGGAGTGGTTTGTCATTTCCTTCTCCAGCTCATTTTACAGATGAGGAACTGAGGCAAACAGGGTTAAGTGACTTGCCCAGGACCACACAGCTGGTAAGTGTGACTTGACCAGGGTCACACAGCTGGTACGTATCTGGGACTGGATTTGAATTCATGAAGATGAGTCTCCCTGATTCCAAGCCCAGTGATCAATCCACTGCACTACCTAGCTGGCCCACAGGAATAAGTTGTTTCCGAGTCATTTCAGTTGTATCTAACTCTTTGTGGCCCCATTTTGAGGGTTTCCTGGGCAAAAATACTGGAGTGGTTTGTCATGTCCTTCTCCAGCTCATTATACAGATGAGGAAACTGAGACAAACAGGATTAAGTGACTTGCCCAGGGTCACACATCTGGTAAAGTATCCAAGGCTGGATTTGAACTCATGAGGATGAGTCTTCCTGATTCCAAGCCCAGTGCTCCATCCACTGCACCACTCAGCTGCCCTTAGTACCTGCGTTCAAATTGAGCCTCTGACACTTCCTACCTGCATGGTACTGGACAAATCACATCGCCTGTCTGTCCCTGATTTCCTCATTTACAAATTAGGGAAAGTAATGCCTGAGGTGCCTGCCTCCCAGGGATATTGTAAGGCTCAAAAGAGATGATGAATGCCCAGCATGTTCCAAACTCTGGGGAATTACACAAATGCCAGCTATTGTTATTATTGTAATATTTGTGTGTACACACAGACCAAAGCTGTTGGGCCCGAGAGTGACACATGCTGTCCTCTCCATTGGTGGGTCCCATAATAACAGTACTTTCCACTATGCTGAACTAACATGAATTCACAATTCACTGAATCATTTGCACGGGCTGACAGCTGGCTGGCCCTCGGAGGCACCTTTTGTTTCCCTTCTCTCGCCTAGAGAACACAGTCTGAGCTCAGGGTCTGGTTTGGAGGCCAGGGAGGCTCGATAACCTGAGATTCTATTCACCTCTGCAGTCTTTTGCGCCCTCTCCTCCTCCATCTGGAGGTGTGTGGAAGAGGCAAGGAAAAAGGAGTCTCTACTTACTAACTTCCTGGTGGGCTTTGGGAAGGAACCTCTGGCTCCAGCCAGCCCTAGTCCATGAGCTCTGCTATCCTGGGGTTACTGAAACTCTGACATCTGGCTCTGTAGCTGCCCTTCCCCTACTACTGAGCCCACACTCCTTAGGCCCTCTAGGGTCCTAGGCCTCTTCCTGGAAGCCTTAGTTCCTTTCTAAAAGCCTTCTGGCTTCCTTCCCTACCATACCCCACCAGAGCCCTTGGGGCAGGAGAATCTGGTTTGGAATCTCCAGAGATAGCTTCCTCTTTCTGATCCCTTGTTGAATTTTGCTCATTATCTGCTATTTTAATATGGTGTCTTGGTTGACCCTGATGTTGCCATTACCCGCCCCACTCCCATCTCACTCCCACTGGTGGTGGGATTTAAAGAATAAACCACACTATTTAAAAAAAACTCTCTTTATCTCTCTGGGACTGTTTTCTCATCTATAAAATGACTGGTTCAACTTGATGACCCCTATGGTCCATTCCCATACAAAATCTTTGATTCTGTGATTCTTCTGGTCTTGGTAGGTGTCCAGGCTCATTCTATGGCCCCAGACTGAATAAAGGAGGAAGGAGACCTGGGAAGCTACAACTCTTTGGACCCAAACACTGGTGGCACAGAACTGGTCAAGTTCCCCAAAGCCAGTCACAGTTAACTCTTCCTGCGCCTTGCTTACATTTTGGCAAAGGGCATCTTCCCCAGGTGGCTCACCTTGTCACCCCCCCACCCCAGGCCTCCTTTCTAGACACAGGCCAGGGCCAGCCAGGCTAGCTTAGGCTTGGGCAGCCTGGCTGTAGCCTGGATTGATGACAAAAGGTCAATAAACTCCATATGCTCAATTACTCCATTAATGTGGCATTAAATTGTAACAATTCAAGGGAAAATGTGGGAGAAGGAAGGGGCGGGGGAAGAGAGGGCCTTGGAAAACCCAGAGCCTGAAGGCTCATAGGTCATGTCCATTATGTTATGCTAAAGGAATTGGAAGCAAAATAATACTAGCCTACATTTACATAACATACATATGTAGTGCCTAGCACACAGTAAGTGCTTAATAAATGCTTGTTGGTTGATTGATAATGCCTTACATTTACAAAATATTTATAATTAAATTCTTTTCAATGAACAAGCATTTTTTTTTCTTTCCTTCCAACCTCTCCCACCCCCAGAAAGAAAGAAGCAAAACCCTTGCAACAAATACGCACGGTCAAACAAAATAAACTCCTCTATTGGTCACAAATGCGTATCTCAACCTGTATCTTTAGTCTCTCACCTCTCTATGAGGAGTTGGGCAGCATCCTTTATCATTGGTTCTCTGGAATCATGATTGGCCGTTGTGTTGATTCAAGTGCCAAGCACTTAGGGACCCTAGCACATAGTAAATACTTAAAAAATATTGATTAATTGGGGAGTGAATTGGTACAACCATTTTAGAAAGTAATTTGGAACTGTACCCCCAAAAGTTACTAAACTGTGCATACTCTTTAACCCAGTGATACCACTAATAGGCCTATGACCCAAAGAGAGCTAAGAAGGAGGAAAAGGTCTAAATTGATAGACACCCTTTTTGTTCCCTGGAAACAAAAGGGGTGTCCATCAATTTAGGACAGCTGAACAAATTACGGTAGATGAATGTAAGGGAATACTATTGTGTTGCAAGAAATGAAGGGAATGGTATCAAAGAAACCCAGAAAGGCTTGTATGAGACAATGCGACGTGACGTGAGTGGAACTAACATAACAATTTATTTCATAACAACAATATAACTTTGAAAGTTACAAGGTATTATTCATCCTTTCTCTCATTTGATCCATGCCACTAGCCTGTAAGATAGGTCATGCAAGGATGCTCATTCCCATTTTATAGATGAGAAAAATGAGACTTGTAGAGGATTTTGACATGCTGAAGATCACAAAACTGGCAATGGTTATCACATAATATTGCACATTTTAGTTCATGAAAATGGTTCCAGATCAGAGAGATAAAGTAATTTGATTGCCTGACTCCCAGGAATCTTTCAAGATTTACATATTTATGCAGTCCTGGATTTACAAATATTTTAATCGCAATAGCCTTGTGAGGTAGGTACTGTAAATTAGATTATCCCCATTTTACAGATTTGGAAATGGGCTCAGAAAATTGAGATGACTTACCCAAGAACACCTAGAAAGTTAGATAGCAGACCCAAGATTTCAACCTGTGCTACCTCTTGTCTGGGATTCTTTGTAATACACCAAGCTGCCTTGCTCTCTTTAGAGGGCATATGTTCAAGGTAAATGTGTTTTCTGGGTGGGGTTAATTGTATTGTTTACATATAGGCAGGGAGGGGTGGCTGAGCTAGAGAAAAAAGATGAAGCCTGATGATGTTCCTCCAGCACAAGGAAGCTTCCAGCTCTAACTAAGCCTGGGTGACTCGGGCATGCAGGACAAAGAGTCCTGAATGTGATATGGGGCCTGCAGGCCAGGGTGCCACTGGCTGAGGCTGTTGGAGGACGAGGTCACTTTGCAGCTCAATTACATGCAGACTGCCACCTCGGGGGAAGGCGACTGACCTTTAGAGTGATGCTGAGCTGTGTGAGTAAACAGACATTAGCCAGGCAGGACGCTCGCTCAATGAGGGAAAATGAATCCTTGACTTGCAGGAAGGTGGCCTGAGCAAAGCGGTGACTGCCTGAGGGGCCAGAGTTGAGGGGAAGGATCGGATCCCTGAGTGCTGTGAGCTGCCCAGACAAAGCCTGGATTCACAGATTTAGGCCTTGCCAGACTACCAAGGACAAAGACAACGGATGACCAAATCAGGAATGATTTCCCATCCTTCCACCCCCTGCCTGGACCCTAGGGCCTGAGAGAGAACCATTATCCCCAACTGGGGGCTTTTTGAGGGAACAATGAAAGGAGAGCTATTTAAATATGTTATGTGTCTTACATTTCCTGTGCAAACTTAGGCAGGGTCCCCAATTCCCAAACCTGGGATCCACTTATATTCTTCCTCTGTAAAATGCTGGGCTTGGACCAGAGCTGGAGTTTTTACCCTAGGGTTGGTAGATCTCATGCAGTTTATGTACTCGACTGGAGAAAAAAATTACAATTTTCATTTCATTAACCTTACTGAAATTTAGCAGTTCCTTCCATTATGAATGTAGACAACAGAGCACTATTCTGAGCAGCAGTCCATAGGCTTTACCAGGCTGTTTGAAAGGGTTCATGACCCACAAAAAAGATTAAGCACCCTTGGTCCTGATGATTGCTAAGACCCCTCCTAGTTCTGATTTTCTGTGTTGTAAAACTCTCTCAGCTTTGCTATTCCGTGTTCTAAGTCCCTCCCAGCTCTGACGTTCTATATACTAAGGGCCCTCCCAGCTCTGACATCCTATGTTCTCCTAATTCTGACATTCTATATACTAAGGGACCTCCAAGTTTTGACATTCTTTGTTCTAAATCCCTTCCAGCCCTGACATCTTCTAAGGGCCTTCTCAGCTCTGACGTTCTCTGTTCTAAGGCCTCTCTCGGCTCTGGTATTCTATGATTCTAACATGTTTCCTGGAAGAATCAGTTAACTCACAGACAGGTATGTCTCACGACATGATACCTGGGTATCTTCTTGTGGCATCCTGCTGCTAGCCACTTCTCCTAGAGGGGATTTGTGTGTGTAAGGGGGAAGACAGAACAGGGACAGCAGTAACTGGATGGTCCTTTATGATGGCATTAATGGTGGGGTCAGTTCATGCTATCAAAGTTGTTCTGACTTTCATTTACGTCTTCCAAAGGATCCCTTCAGCAAATAAGTCCAGCAACTCTCCAGTATGTCATTGAGCAACTGTGCCCTCAGGGATTTCCAAGCCCCTGCAACAAAATCCCGGGGAGCCTGGCATAATTTTGACTCCTTGGCTCCCTTCTGGAGTGGTTCAGACTTCCCTCAATGGCCAGGGCTGAGCCAGGCCAGAAGCAGATACTCCCACGGTATATGGAGAATCAAGGGATGCAGCAAGATTCAGTGGGATGTGTGCTGTTCCTCATGCCCCTGCACAGAAGACCTGAACCTACTTCTGTGGTCTAAGAATGATGGAGGGGCCCCAACCCCTAAATTAAACCATTCCTCACAAGAAAGAAAAATATTTAAGTTAAAAAAATATACTGATGACATTTGGCAACATTCCGCCTCCATAGATTCCCACCTCTCTGCTAAAGGAAGAGAGGTATGTTTCATTATCTGTTTGCAGGGGTCGAAATGAGTCAGCACAGTTACCCAGAGTTTAGCTTCATTTGGTGCTCTTTTCATTTCCATCATAGAAGTCATTGTGTGAATTGTTCAGGTGCTGCTGTCTTTGTTCTGCATCAGTTCAGTCCTCTCAGGTTATGGCACACTAATATTCTACCGCATTCATATGTCAAAATTTGTGATGTTTCTTGAGAGAGAGAGAGAGAGAGAGAGAGAGAGAGAGAGAGAGAGAGAGAGAGAGAGAGCAGGGCTGCTTCTACTCCTTTTAGACAGCTCTGGTGAATGCTAGCACTCTCAGAAGGGAAACACCCAGTACTGGTGGACAAAAGCACTGACTAGGCATTGGGAGAACTGTCCAAATCCTGACTCCATCACTTCCGAACAGGATAGGCACTTGCTCCTACACAAGACCTCTCTGAATGCTCACAATTCTTAGCACTCTCTTCCTCTTGAAATTAATTTGTATTCCCCTGATTATGTAAATGTTGTGCGCCCTGCCACCCCTTGCCCACTATCCCTATAGAATATAGACTCCTTGAGAGTAGGGACTATTTCCATTTCTATCTTTAGCACCTACCACAGGGCTGTATCCAGCAGGCTATTAATAAATGCTTGCTAAAAGTATTCTTAACTATGTAACTGGAAGGGACTTTAGAGATCAAGAGGCTTTTAACCCTTTCCGATGTGGCCTCTTCCCCTCACCTTGGGAGAGTCGCTTTTCCTGAACCTCAGTGTCCTCATCTATGAATTGGTGATAATACTTCCTGTTCTGCCTCCCTCTCACAGTCAAATAGATGCAGAGAGCTATGCTAACGTGAGCTAATAGTCCACAGAGTCCAAGCACAAGAAATGCTAGCTGAGTGGGTCACAAGGTCAAGGGCTGGAGATTTGGGAGTCTGGAGACCTAGCTCCGCATCCAGGCACTGTTCCTTGCTGGGTTACCTTGGACAAGACTCCTCCCTTCTCTAGGCATCTATTTCCTCATCTATAGGATGAGGAGGCTGTGCTGAAACTCCAAAGTTCTTTTCCATTCTAAATCCTAGATTTAGATCCTGGATCCTTTGTTTCTCTCTGGGTTTTGGTTTTCCCGTGTATTGGATGATGGGTTAGAATACGAATTCCCTAAGGTCCCTCCCAGACCTAGCAGTCTCTGTTCTATGGTCCTTCCCAGCCCTACCATTCTAAGACACCTTCCAGCTCTACATCTTGTTAGCCTGCAGAGAAAAAGAAAGGCGGAGAAGTTGGTGATGTTAACGACATTTCTCGCACATTGCTCATGTTACTTAGGCAGCTTGCTTCTGACTGTCTGAAGTTTTTAGTTTAAATTGATTACCAGGAACTGACCTGACTCCCAATGGTCCATGCTGTGTGTGTCCTGATCAGGATCAGATCTCGCCACGGGAAGGCTACCGCAATATTTATTAGTGAGACAGGAGGAGGCAGCTACAGGATTAATCTCCTTCTGACAGAGAGAGGAGGCCAACAAGCAGCCTGTGGAGGAGCCGGCCTTGCACAGCCTCTCTTAATTCACTTACAAAGGTTTAAGTCAACTTTCCTCAGCAGTGCTTAAATAGATGCAAAGGCAAACTTGCATCAGTGACAGGGTCCTACACACCTTGAGGAATAATACTTATGGACAAAGAGCTCTGGATTTGGAGTCAGAGAACTTGGAATCGGCATCTTGGCTCTCTTACTTCCTAGTTGTGTGCCCTTCGACAAGTGACTTAACCTCACTGGGTTCCAGTTTACTCCCCTGTAAAAGGAGGGGAGATGAGCTTTCTGGTTCTTCCTGAGGAAGCTCTAAATCCTACAGTTCTTGGAGATTAGATCCCTTATGGGATATCCAGATAGGGGCACTACAGCTTGTTTTATGATAGTCAGCCATCCCTCTAAAATTGTACTGATTTGGGAGTCTGCCAGGACCAGAGTCTTGGCTTGTAAACCAGAACATGTCCTTTGAAATAAGGAGTATCAGGTAGGACCATGCAGCCCGGGGCAGCTCATTGATGGGAAGGGATATTTCTACAAAGCTCTTCTCAGGAGAAGTATTCCTCTACTTTCTTTAAAAATATTTTTATTTATACCTTTTCCTTTTACATTGTCTTTGTGTGCATGTGTGTGTGTGTGTGTGTGTGTGTGTGTGTATGAAAGGAGGGATATCTATCTATCTATCTATCTATCTATCTATCTATCTATATCTATCCATGTATCTATCTATCTATCTATCTATCTATCTATCTATCTATCTATCTATCTACCTATCCATCAATTTCCTTCTTTCCTCTCCTACCTAGAGAGCCAATTTATATATGTGTGTGCTTATATACACACATATGTGTATATACACATGGATGTATACACATGTTATAAATATGCATTGTGTGTATCAGGTATATACATATGTGTATATATGCGTATAATTTATAAAAGAAAAACATTTTAAAAATAGTGAAAAAAGTACATTCAGCAAGATTAACCAATGCATCATTTGAGCTTCAGAGCAATGTCCAACATCCCCAGTCCCCTACAATTGCAAAGATGGGAGGTTTATTTTTTCTTCTCTTCTTGGAGACCGAGGATAGTTTTAATAATTATACAATACATAGGATTTTTTTTTAATTTTGAAGAATAGTGTGGCTTAAATAGGCAGCCAGGAAGACCTGGGTTAAAGTCCCCCCATGACACACACCGAATACATGACTCTGGGCAAGTCACTCAACTTTTTAGTGCTCTAGATAACTTTCTAATACTATTTGCTGAAGGAAAGATGCTGACTTGTATTGGGAGAAGCAATTTCCTCACCTGGAAATTATCGATATCAGTGAAACCACAATCATACTTCTATTCCTATCTTTCCATAGTCATTGTGTGTCTCATTTTCCTGATTTTACTTTACTCTGCCCCAAGCCATATGCATTTTCCTGTGCTTTTCTATGTTCTTCATATTCATAATTTCTTATGTCCTATCACAATCAAAGATCACAATTTGTTTAGCCCTTCGCCAATTGATAGGCATCTATGATGTTTCCATTTTTTTGCTACCATAAAAAGATTTTCCTATACTCAAGCAAAGAAGCAACTGATAGCACTGCACCCACAAGAAAAAAATCATGAACTTAATAAAATTCAAATAGGAACTGAACCCCCAGGAAATAACTCTGGATTGGCTAAAGGAAAATGTTCTGACTGTCTTTATTTTTATCCTTTACTTACCTCACCTTTTCTCATCACTCCCCCAAATAAACCAAGAACCTCATCATCAAATTTAAAGTCCACTAGACTAAGAGTCAGGAGATTTGAGTTCTGGTCCCAGCTCTATTAGTGAGTGACCATGAGTCTTTGGGCAAGTCACTTCCCCCCCCCCAATTTATGAAATGAGGGGATTTGACTACATGAGATCTTAGGTCTCTTCCAACTCTAACATTCTCTTCTTAAGTCCTAAGGTTTCTCCCAGCTCTGACAGTTTATGTCCTAAGGACCCTCCCAGTTCTGACATTCTCTGTCCTATGAGCACTCCAGGCTCTGACATTCTATGCTCTAAGGACCTTCTCAACTCTGAAAATGTTCTAAAGTCACACCCAGTTCTTAGCCATCTATGCTCTAAGTTCCCTCCCATCTTTAACATTCTTCTAATTCTGAACATTAAGCTAAAACTAAGGTGTGAACTTCAAAAGGAAAATGAAAATACCATTTGCCTTCACCTCCAAATTGAAAGGAGTTTCTGCAGTTTGAACGGAGTGACCTTGGAAGATCTAATCACTGGAGGAGGTGAAATGGCTAGATGATCGCATACATCATGAGAGGATAGTTGTGGGTAGAGAGGTAGGGCTTGCCTCATCTAATGTGTCAAAGCAGATGGCTATTGTCTCACTTCCCACAGAACAATCTCATCGTGGGCTTGATTCAAGAACTAGGGAAGTGTACAAGTCCAATATGAGAGAGGAGGGAGAAAGGGAACAAGTTTTTTCTTTGCCCTGGTGTCTACTAAATCATCAAAAAAGCTTGGCCCTTATCATGAATTGAAATGCCATAACTCTTCTTAATGTTTTGAGATGTGCATCACTCCACAGGCAGCTTATTTCTTTTTGGGTACATCGTATGGGCAAAAGGAGATAAACCCCTGGGGAGTAGTGGTACTTTGATGATGGTCTCATGATCCAAAGTACTCAGTCATAAGAACAGTTAATGAAGAGATAAATTAATATTCTTTCCCATCTTTTAATTTTCAAAATTAGTACTCTTTCTAAAATAGCTGACTAAAATAACATTAAAGAATACTATATTCAGGAGATGATATGCCCTTAGAACAAAACCTAAATAAATAAACCCCTAGGAACAATCGGGTGCCTTTTAAACTTATATTTGGCTTCTACTAATCATCACTGCTTAATCTAACTCAGGTTTTATTCCTAGGTATAGGGAGAGCACTTCTAGCTCTATGAATCCTTATCTTGGAATCCAACTACTTTACTTCATTCTTGAGCTCTGAGATTTGACATAAATGTAGTGTCTAAAACCCTTGAAGCTTCTCATAGCTGCTAGCAATGAATTCTCCAATGTGAGTTTTCTGATTCACAGAGACTTTTGTTTAGGTATCTTGCTACCTGCTTCCACCATTAGGGTTAATGAGTGTAGGGAGAAAAAAAAGATATAGTACCTTTTTATGTCTTCCCCTTTTAGTGAACGACTACTCTTTTTTTGGCAGTTATATGGCATAATGGCTAGAGAGCTGGATTTGGAGTCAGGAAGACCTGGGTTCAAATCCTGCCTTAATAGCTGTGTGACCCTGGGCAAATCACTTAACCTCTGTCAGCCTCAGTTTCCTCATTTGTAAAGTAGGGATGATAATATCACCAATCTCACAGGATTGTTGTGAGGATCAAATGAGTGCATGTAAAATTTCAAATCTTAAACTACTTTATAAATGTCAGCTATGATTACTGCTTTCTATCCAGATGAGCAAAAATAAAAGTGATTATAGCTGCTCTTACTGAATTACAATTCTTCTTGACTGGTCTTTGCCTTAGAATCAGAAAATCTGGGTTTTGAGTCCCTGACTGCCTCACCTACTAGCTCTCTCTTACCTCTCTAAGCCTCATTTTCTTCATCTGCAAAGTGGAGATAATAGTAACTGTCTTTACTACTTTTCAGGGTTTTTAATGAGCATTGAAAGCTATGAATACCTGGATGAACCCATTTTTGTCTCTCCAGGAATATAAGAGCTACAGTATAACTTCCACACTCATTAAGAGGAATTCTAGCCTCACATGGCTGTTAGCACTGAACATTGACAAAATGCTGGGGAGATGTTGAATGAGGTTGGGTTGGATGATGTAATGGAGATAGTTCTGGCCTGGAATTTGAGAAGGCTGTATTTTAGTTCTAGCTCTGATACTAGCTTGTTGGAAAATGTTGAACAAGTCATATGTCTTTTCTCAGTCTTGATTTCCTCCATAAAATGCAGATATCAGACTAGTCAACTGTTTGCTAACCCAAATTATACTGCAGTCTGGAGAACTATTTAAATCCCCTACCCTAGACAGCTCTGCCCTCTGACATCTCAACACAGAAACTCACAGGGACTCATAGAGGGAGAGACCAAGAGCAAGATGTGGAAGGGAGGGATCAGGTCAGAGAAGGAAGATCTTATAGGTCTTAGGGCTTTGGCAATAGAAGTTTTTCTCACTGCTAAAAATTTGCCTAGATTGGTACCTATCTGTAGATCAGTAGTGGGGAAGCACTAGCCTAGACAACTGTGAAGATTCTAAAATGCCATCATCATCAACACATTAGTCCCACACCCCTACCTCCTCTAGCACTTTTCTGACCTCCTCTCCTTTTGTTTGCTTCTCCTGTTTATTTTACCCTCATTATTCTTCCTGGCTACACTAACCTCTTTCTTCATCGCTCTCACCTTTCTTTCCTGGGCAGGACTCCTCAAGACTTAACACCCTCAATTCCATCTTCATCTTGCACTTTCAGATAGGATATTGTTCATGTTTTCTTCCTACTGGTATCCCTGCCTATCAGCTCACCTTAGAACCTTAGATGCAAAGGATGTTAGATCAAGAAGGAACCTCAGAACACAGAATAACCAGAAATGGACATAGATTTTCAACATAGATGTGATAAGCTGGGGGAGGGGGAGAGTTGAGCTATGGGACAACGTAGCTGGTGCCAAATAATAAACTTCCTCTCAGATGGATTAACTAAGGCATAGAGGTAAGGGTGAGGACTTTTAATATTTGATAAGCAGGGGTCTCTCAAGAAGCATGCAAGGGTTGCCCTACCTTATATTTCTTCGGCTTCTCAGACTAAATGGAATCCCTAGTGTCATGCAGATGACCACCATTTGACATCACCTAGAGGTTTGGTATTTTTTTTCTTTCAGGGAATGACAGAAAAACCATAGGAGATTGCTCATTATGAATCTTTGCTGCACTGCTTAAAAGTTATATCCTTTATCCCTTAGCAAAATGGTGACCTGCCTACATACCTAGACTTGATCAGAGTCTGTTTCAGTGTTATAGATCTGATCCTCGATGAAACAATAGAATATACAATGTCAGAGCTGGAGGGAATCACATAACAAAGAAATGGACAGGACCTTAGGACATAGAATGTCAGAAATGGAAAGTACTGTAGGACATAGTGACTCAGAATGGCATAAGTTGAAGTGTTCTTAGAATATAGAACATAAAATGTCAAAGAACTAGAAGGTAGCTCAGAACAAAGAATGTTAAAACATAGAACTTTAAATATGAGAGCTAGAAGATCTTAGAACACATGTTATATTGCTTGTTTTCCC
Organism: Trichosurus vulpecula; assembly: GCF_011100635.1. NCBI lineage: Eukaryota > Metazoa > Chordata > Mammalia > Diprotodontia > Phalangeridae > Trichosurus > Trichosurus vulpecula. Next base: position 74,138,108 of record NC_050574.1, on the reverse strand, counting down.
AATGGGTAGAGGAGGAGCTGGAAGTGGGAAGAAAATTTGACATTCAATTTTTTTTAAATGAATGTTAAAAATAAATAGATACATGCTTTGTGAAGAAAAAGAAATATAGAACAACTTAAACAATCTGAGGAAAATTGAAAGTTCATGGCTGGGCTGAGCCAATATGATGAAAATTATAATACTGCTAAAATTAATCAACAGATTTAGTGCTATTCTAATCAAACTAGTGGAATGGTTCTTTACAGAGATAGATAAAAGACTTACACAAATTTTTAAAAGAACACATGATGTTAAAACTTAGAAAACAGGATATTGTGACATAGCATCAAAACCTAAACACAAAATATTAGAACCTGGAAGAACTTTAGAAATGGAATGCTAGGACACAGAATGTTAGTGCTTGAAGGGATCTTAGGTCATAGAATGTTAGAATATTTCATTTTCCCCATTGGTGAGTTCCTCCTGAGACCTCCATTTTGTGGTGGGACCCAAGCGAGCCTTCATTACCCTCCTGGCCCTGTTTCTGACTTCTGAATTCCAAGGCCATGCCCTTCAACTGGGTACCTTCATCCTCTCTCCACATTCAGTCCCCCATTTTTCAGCTTCCTTTTATGTTGTCTTCCTCCATTAGGATGTGATCTCCTTGAGGGCAGGGATGCCTAACTTTTTATCTGTACTTGTATCCTCAGCACTTAGCATAGTGCCTAGCCCATACTAATCATTTATTAACTCCTTCCTTCCTTCCTTCCACCGTTCCTTCCATTCTCCTATTCTTTCATTCTTCCTTTTTCCATCCCTTCTTCCTTCCCTACCTCCCTTCCTTCCTTCCTGTTCAATATGATAAGTATTTATTAAGTGCTTCCTACATGCCAAACGCCTAGTGCTTCCTAGGTGCTGGGACCCAAAGACAAAAATAAGATAGTTCTTGCACCCATGTAGCTTACATTCTATTAGGAGAAACATTATGAATCCATATCAGTAAATACAAAATATAAGCAAAATAATTTCTAAGAAAAAGACCAAGTTCTACAAAATGCCAGAGTTGAGAGAGGTCTTATAATACAGATCATTAGGACACAAAAGCACAGGACTTTATATTTAGGATTTTAAAACCCAGTGAATCTAATCTTTTAATTTTACATATGGAGGAAACTAAGGTTCCAGAAAAAAAAAAGAAACCAGGGCCATGCTAAATATCCTGGAGTGAGGAAGTGAATTCCCACTTTCCTTTAGAACTTAGCTCATATATGATGTTCTTCTTGAGGTGTTTCCTGACTATCACCACCACACCCCCAGCTTCCAAGGCCTCCCCTGAAATAGACTTGTAGTTATTTTGCATCTACTTACATGTGCACCTGTTTTCTCCCTGCCCTATCCTTGAAGACAATTTCATTTTTGTGTCTGAATACCCAAGAAAAAAATTCATGCCTGGCACATAGTAGGTGTTTAGTTAAATGCTTAATTATTAATTGGTTCATATGACATAACTAAGGCCCTTTCAGGTCTTCTGAACCTATTCATGCTCTTTCCGTTGCGCTGTGCAGAAAAGGAAGAAAATCCCAGGTAGGTTTGACTCTGGACCTCAGGTCTGGCTGCAAATCCTATCTCCCTGTATGGGATCCTGTTCCCTCACATCCCTGCTCCAGATCCACCTTTGAGAAGTCTTCTTCTGGATCCCTTTAGTGAAGAGGAAACATGCCAGGGGATGCCCACCAGAACTTACAATCTGCCCCTGTTTCTGCTCCCTCCAGATGTTGCACAGTATATCCCAAGGCTGCCAACCCACCCTGCCATGTGATCTACTGGTGGAACCTCAGAACTGCCTTGCCATCCACCCCACTGCTGAGCCCTTAGAATTGTTGAGTCTTTCCAACCACTTTACAGCTGAACTTTCTTTTATGTATGTGTGTGAACGTGTGTGTGTGTGTGTGTGTGTGTGTGCGCCCGCGTGTGTATGTGTTTGCCCTTCCTTTGTATCCTCAGCTTTTAGCAGAGTGCCTGGTGCATCTTAGGTGCTTAATAAATATTTGTTGATATGATATGCTGCTTGCCCCAATTAGAGTGTGAGCTCCTTGAGAGGAGGAATTGTGTCACTTCTTTTCTATTGGAATCCTACTTGCTTGGCACCTAGTAAGTGCTGAATAAAGTCTTTCTTCCTTACCTGTTTATGCTGTTCCAAAGGAGTTTACTCTATAACAAAGCTGGCTCCAAATCTTGACAGAAAATACAGCGCTATTGTATTGTGACTCTATACAACCAATGCTTTCTCTGGTCCCATTACATGCCACAGTAAGTCTCCCTTTGGGAAGTACCTGATGGTGTGCTCTTTGTGCTCTGAAGGAAAGAGGAGGTGACCAGGATGCTTTGCAATGCTTTTGTTCCGTGATCTCACCACAATTGTCTTTTGACTCCTCTCCTTCCTCTCACTCATCCTGTCTTAAAACACCCTCAGATCACTCACCAAAATGACAAAGGATCCACACCAGAGATCCAGCCTTTTCTAAGAAGAAAGCAATGGGGGTGGTACACGTGTGACAGCTACCTCTCTGCCTTACTGGGATTAAAGTGCTGCTTTTCACTTTTTAATTCACCCCTAGAGAAGCAAGGCAGTTACATTATTTAGAAGGAGAATCGGGAGGGACCTTAGAGATCATTTAGTCCAACTCATTTTTTAAAATAAGTTTTTATTGGTATCTTTTTGTTTCAATATCATATAAATTTCTCAGAGTATCCCTCCTAGAGAGCCATCTCATTTAACTAAGAATATTTTTAAAGATAAAAAGGAAAGAGAAAAAATAAAAGAAAACCATCCAATAAACTGAAAAAGTCTGAAAACATGTGCAATGTTCCATGCCTGTGGAAATCCGATCTTTGCAGAGGCTTCTTTTCATATAGCTTCTTTGGGATCACGCTTGTTCTCGGCAATTTGGCAACATTCACTTTTGATTATATTGTGGGTGTTGTTCTTTCCATTCACTGTGTTGCAGTAAGTGCCTAAGCTGTTTTCTTTCTTTCTGTATCAGTTCACCAAAGTCTTCCCATGCTTCTCAGTATTCATTCTATTCATCATTTCTTCAGTATAGTAATATACGATTACTTTTGTATACAACTTGTTTAACCATTTCCCAATCAATTGTTTTCAGTTCTTTGCTACCACAAAAGGGTTGTTATACAACCCTCATTGCTACAAATATTTAGGTTCATATCAGGACTTCTCATCAAACACCTCCTTAGAGATATGTACTAAGTTGTAGAATCTCTGGGTCAAAAGGTGTATTTTAATCACTTTGTTTGCATAACTACAAATTTCTTTCCAAAGTTGTGGTATTGATTCACAACTCCTCCAATAATATACTAGTGTGCTTATCTTCTCTTCACCCCTTCAATGCTGACTAATTCTATCTTTTGTCATCTTTGTCAATTTGCTAAAGAAGGAACGACTAAATCCCAGAGAAGAGAAGCAATTTACCCAAAGTGACAAATGGAGTTCATTTATCTCTACCTCCCAAAGAATGGTAATGTGATTTCTATGAACACATTCACTAAAACAAAATTCCATTACAACAAAATAATTGAGATGTTTGAGGAAGCTTGTTGAAACAAGGTTTTACCTGTGCTTGTTTAAATATTTTCTCGAGAGACACTGCCTTACTCAGCACACGCACAATATCCGAGGACACAATAATAGTTGTTTTTAGCTGCCATTCATACTCCAAAGAGTATTACAATAAACAGAGGGAGAAATACACAGGAAAAGGGAGGGAGAGAAGGAGAGAGACAGAGACAATCAAAGAGACAGAGACAGACAGAGACAGAGACAGAGAGGCAGAGAGAGACACAGAGACACAGATAAAGAGAAGACTAGAAAGACAGGGAAGAATAAGATAGAGAGAAAGCAAGAAAGAGAAAGATATAAAGAGAGAGATGGAGACACAGAGTTACAGAGAAAGATAGGTTGAGAGAGAGAAAATGAGATGAGGAAAGAAAAAGCTACAGAGAGAGGCATAAAGAGAGACAGGAGAGAGATAGCGTCATCCAGAGAAAAAAAGAAAGTGAAAGAAGGAGGAAAGGGGAGAGATAGAAAGAGAAAGAAAAGAGAAGGAATGAAGAGGAAGGGAGACAGAAAGACAGAAGAGAACAGAAAAGTCTAGAAAGAGAAAGAATTGCGAGGATCCAGGGCCAGAAACCAAGTTGGAAACAATTTCTTCATGCCCTAAGTGTGTACACCTGAGCACCCTTCTTGGTCTGTCCCCTACCCAAATTGATGGGAGGGGGAGAGAAAGAGAGATAGAGAGACAGAGACAGAGGAGAGATAGAGAGACAGAGACAGAGGAGGGGGGGTGGAGAGAGAGAGAGAGAGAGAGAGAGAGAGAGAGAGAGAGAGAGAGAGAGAGAGAGAGAGCGCTCAGACTTTGGCTCCCAGCAAGGAACTTTTCAGGGATAGGGTGGTGTTGCACATTTATCTGGTTGGTCTCTCTGGTGTTGAAAAATGAGAAGGAATCTTAAATCCGTCTCCCAAATATGGAGAGTTGGCCCCCAGAATAAACCGGCAGGCTCTGTCTAGGCAGCTCCCAGGGAAGCATGAGCCTGGCCAAGGCTCATGCTTAGCCAAACCTGAAAGGGTTAAGGTGGCCCAGGAGCGGTGCTATGTAAAGGAGAAATTTCCCTGTCCTTGCCTAAGTGAATGGCTGGGATTAAGCTGACAGCCCACCTTAGTGATGGCGGAATAATTGGTAGCTCAGCTCTGTCCTTGTCAGAGCGCTGACAGTTCTGCAGATGTCCTGCTCAGCTCTCCAAAGGTTAGCCTCAGCTGGCGCTGCTGTTCATTAATCATTCCTCCCTGACAGGACTCGGAGCAGCCCACATCTGCCATGCCGTCCCCCTCAATCCCTGTCGCGCCCGGCCTGGGTGTAATCAGCATTGGGCTCCCTAAGAGGATACTTGATAAGGGAATATGCCCTGAGAGAGGAGACAAACAGCCCTAGCCGGCCCCTTGGCCCCTCCTGGCAGCCCAGGGAGGGATACCAAGGAATTTACCTTTGTTTCTCCTTGCCAAGATTCCAGATCCAATGCCTCTTGAAAGCAAGCCTCTTTCTTTCTCTGAGTCTCAGTTTCCTCACTTGTAAAATAAGGAAGCTGGACTCTGGTCTACAAGGTTCTTCCTAATAGTTGCAACATTCTAAGTACTAACATTCTATAGTGTATGTTTTAACACTGAATATCCTAAGAGCCTTTCCTGCTCTAACATTCTATGTTCTCTGTTCAGACACTATGTGTTCCGTATTTGAACATTTTGCATTCTACCAATCCTCTGAAGTCTGACATTCTGTGTTCTAATATCTCTCCCTACTCTCACATTCTGTGTTTGTGTTTGAACATTCCATATTTTAGGGTCTCTTCTAGCTTTATGACTATGACATCCAAGTACTCTCACACTTGGCTCCCTCCCCTGCCTTAAAAGAATATGCTGGCTAGGAGTATAAATGAATGATCTGGTTTGGAATTATGACCTATGTCCAGTGAAAGACTCAAACTAAACCTAAACTCATTTTTTAATACTACAAAAAAATCCCTTAACTTTTTATATTTTTTATACTTCATAAGGGAAAAATATATGGTTTTTCTCAGTTTGAAGTGGACTTAAGGCAGGAGGTGAGGGAGGAGGCAATATTACTCAAGTGGGCACTATACTGAAAGTTGGGAGACCTGGGTTTTACCTCTGGTGCTGTAACAAACTTCCCATGTGACCTTGGCCAAGTCACTTCTCTCTGAGCCCTAATTTCTTCCTCAATTAAGTGATAGAGTTTAGATATATGGTGTCCGTGGCACCAGCTCTGAGATTCTATATTCTAAGATCCCTCTTGACTCTGATACTTTGTTTTAAAATTCCTTTCCTCTGTGACATTCTGTGCTCTATGTTTCAAGATTCCTTTTGGCTCTGACATCCTATAATTCCAAAAGATTGTTATCCTTAATGGTTCAGGTCAGACCTAGGCAGCACTCTATGGAAGGGTGCAAACTTTTCTCTTGAAAGTTCAAATTATGCATTCCAAGTTTGGTTTGGAATAAGCACCCTGCCCCTTTCTATCTTTTTTATTTTCTTCTTTTCATCCTTGCTCTTTTCCTTAAAAAAACAGGGAATTGATCTGTCATGCCCCCAGGTATAAGGTTTGCCCCAAACCCACCTCCCAACTGTTTGCCAACTCCTGCTCTTGCTCTAGGTGCAATAATCAAATCAATGGAACCATCTTGACTTGAAGGAGCATGATCATTGACTTCCTTATGGCTCTACTCACAACTCCACTGACTACCTAGAACAAGATCTCCTTCACTAGGACACATAACCCTATATTTGTGGTGTTATATGTGCCATAGAGGTACCTAGTTGGGCCAGAGGATATAGCACTGACCCAGAGTCAGGCAGTTCTGAGTTCAAATCCTGCCTCAGACACTTACTAGCTGTGTGATTCTGAGTAAGTCACTTAATCTCCACCTCAGCTTCCTCATCTGTTAAATGGAGATGATATTAGCCCATTGTTGTGAGAATAAATTCATATTTGTAAAGCACTTTGCAAACCTTAAAGTGGTATATAGATGGTAATTAGTATTATTATTAGTATTATGTGCCCCCACTAGAATGAAAGTTCCATGAGGGCAAGGACTGTCCTGCTTTTGCATTTGTATCCTCAGCAGCTGGGACTATGCTAAATAAATGGTTTCTCATTCATTCACAGGAAATATAGTCAGAGACTAGTATCAGTCCTACGGCCAGAGGCAGTGATGCAGCTGAGACAAAGTGGGGTCGACATTAAGGCTGAAGGCAATCCACTGGGAACTGACTGCATCATCCTGTCATTATGGGATTACAAGAGTGACTTGTAGAGGGGGTTTAAGAAGGAAAGAGAATGGTCCTTACTACACTGACTGTTGTGGAGGCCTGTAGCATTTTAATTGATTTTGGAAAGTGACTTGTACCCAGGTGAGCCTCGTGGATTTGGAAGAGATATGACTACACCATCAGAATTCCAGTGACCCTTAGTGGCTGTTGCCGTATCTCAGTGCATCACCCGAGACACCAACTCTCAGAAAAGTCACCAAGGGAGCCTCATGCATCTTTGAGTTTTCCTTCCATCTGAGCATTTGACACAATAATGTGGTCTAGGTCAAGCTGGTGAGAAGAATATTCCAAATAGTCTAGTCCTGTTCTTTTGAGGTCTCTGTTCCTGTTTTACAGGACACCCCAAATCTACTGAAATCTTCAAAACCTCTCCAATTTCAAATCCCTAGAGTGAAACATCCTCTCCTCCAGAAAAAGTATATTATCATAGACATCCAGTGGGGGCCCATAGTCATCTTTCAGTCACTTGAGTTGAAACTCAGCCACACTTTGCATAAGCAAGCCACACTAGCTCACTGTTTGAATAATTGTAGACATGTAAATGTCATGTTAACTTCAAAGATCTCATCAATATAGTATTTACTTACCCATGGAACTGCAACAAGAAGAAAAAATCATAGAGTATTAGATCTGCAAGGGACTTTAGAACTTGGGATCAGAGAGCTGGGAGGGAGTCCAGTCCCCTTGTTTTATCAGTGAGGAAACTGAGTAAGGCCCATGAAGATGAAGGGACTTAAATTAATTTCTTTGATAAATATTATTATGTGCATACTATGTTCCAGGCACCAAGGATACAGAAAAAATGAATAAGTCCATGTCCTCAAGAAGCTTGCAATCTACTGAAAGGGAAAAACAGGTATACAGAAAAATGCAAAATAGATGCAATATATTTACTGAGAGGAGATGCCACTAGAAATTGGGATGATAGAAATAGGCTTCTTGTAAGAAGCGGCATTTTAGTTAACCTCTGAAGGACTTCCCCCAAATCACATAGGTAATAAGTAGTAGAGTCAGGATTTGGACCCAGTTTCTGCAACGCTTTCTCCAAATCCAACACTCTTTCCTATACCATGTCGCTTCTCATACAACATCGTGGCTGAGAGGAACCTCAGAACATAGAATGTTAAAGTAGGCAGGGACTTCAGAGATGTCTTAGTCCAACTCTCATTTTAAACAAGAAGGAAATAGAGATAATGGAAGGGAAGTGGCTGCCCAAGGTGACATAGGGAGTTGCCATGACTTCCCAGCCATGTAGCATAGTGAAAGATGTTGATGTTAGTTAAACACTGACTTGGTTTCAGAGAAAAGTTGGGGTCATTTAGAGAATGGCAGTTTCCTAAATGTAATCTAACCTGCTTTCCTCCCTATTTCATTCAGGGTCAATCTTTAGGGTCTATCCAAGATATATGTACTGAGGGCCCAGGTGTATAGACCATTCATTCAACTATATATCATAGTTTGGACATGAGGTGATTTTCATCCACTTGGTTTTTCCTGTGTGATATATCAGGCCAAACTGCTTTGCATGAATATGGAGTCAGTGGTAGAGTCAGAATGTAAATTCATTTCTTCTGATTCTAAATCCAGTGCTATTGACCATTGGCTATCATTTAAGGCTCATATAAAATGCTACTTCCTCTATGAAGTCTACACAGATGTCTCCAATAAGAAATGTCATTTCCTTCCCCAGACCTCTCAAAAGCACCTTATGAATCCATGCCTTTATCACATTCTATTTGGTATTCTAATTATTCGTATATAGGCTTTATCCCCTATTTGTATGTTGTTTGTTTGTCCTTCATTTTCAAAGAGGACCAATGACATCATAGGATGATTTATTAACTCACCTGTGAGTGAAGTTAGGCAGAGTTCACAAAGTCATGAGCCTCACTCCCTCCTTCAGTCATAGAAGTCCAGCTGCAAGGCAAAAGTCAGGAAAACTGATGATGGCCCAGTATGCAGTGGATGAGCTTGGCATCTTGGATGCCTGACCAAGCTCTAAGCACACCATAGCACCTGTTTCAGCTGCCTTTGTGGCTGCTTTGGTGGGACAGATTGTTCTCATCCATTCATTCCTCTGGGCGAAGTCTTCACATGCATGGGGTGGACATGCCCTTACTTCATCAAAAAGTTTGAGGACTTTTGGTTACCTTCAACCTGTTTTAGCCCAACTTCTTGGAGCCACAGGTGAGAACTGGATGAAGGTAGACATCAAATTTGGATGAGCAACCCTGCAAAAAGGTTCGACAAGCCCTCATACCAGAAGTGCTATGGGTATCATTTAATACCTGTATCTCTCCCAGTACTAGGGATAGGGTTCTGCATGAAGTATATGCTTAATATGAGTTCAGTTCATTATACATAATTGAGCACTTTTATAAGATTTGAATAGACTACATGATCAGTGAGAAGATTACTTGGCTTTAGTTCTGGGACACCCAAACCTCCAAAGAATAGAAGTTGTAGGTCCCTACCTGGGCAATGGGGAGAACCATGGTAGGCGCAAGTAGACTATAGCATATTACCAAGATAAATGTGCAGAATCAGAATAAAAGATATTACTCCCAAAAAAGTAAGATTGTAAAAGTAAGCTGGACTAACCATGTGGTAAGGGTAAAGGGTAGCAAAGAGAGAATTAGCTTGTATTCTCCAATAGTACCCATGCAAAGTCAAAGTCTCTAGAGAAAGCCCTCAAGCCCACTGAGTTACCCATAGTGGATGAGTTATGGGAAAACATGGATACATGGTATAATCTATATCATTGGAGAGAATAGTTATATTAATAAGATCATATTAATGCAATTATTAGATATAAATGTAAAGCTATACACTTAGGTTCAAACAATCAACTTCGAAAGTTCAAGATTGAGGAGGCAGAGATAACAATTGCTGTAGAAAAGAATATAGGGTCATAGTGTCATAGAGCTAGAGGCCACAGAGGTCATCTAGTTCTCTTTTTACAGATGGAGAAACTGAGATCTGTGAGGTTTATTAAACTACAAGGTCTGTAACAACCAATAGTGTTATAGAAATCTTTTTAAAAGCTAATTGATCTTAGGCTGCACTAAGAAGTAGAAGCAGAATTATAGAGTCACTCCATTTTAGAGCTTAAAGGGTTTTGAGTGGGCAAATAATACAATCCCTTCCCCCACAAAAAAAGAATCCTTGCCAGACAAATCATCACCCAGCCCTCACTTTAAAAACCTCCACTAAGGGGAAAACCATTCCATGTGGAGGCAGCCATTCCACTTTTATATGGTACTAATTGTTATGTTTTTCTGATGATCAACGTAAATTTGCCTCTTTGCAGCTCCTAGTTCTGCCCTTTGGAACTAAATAGAGTAAATCTATTTTCTCTTTCACAAAATAGGTTTTCAAGAACTCAAAGGTCCCAACATGTCCCCACTGAATCTCCTCTTCTTCTTGGTAAACATCGTCAGTTCCTTCAAATTATTTTCATATAACTTGATATGACACAGACTTAAGTTGCTTTGTCATTCTGGTTGTCTCTTCTGGACATTGTTTAGATTAGCAGCATCTTTCCTAAGATGTGATGCCCAGACCTGAACCTAATGTTTCACCTGTGGTTTGATAAGGGCCAAGGACGGTAGAACAATCACCTCCTAAGTCCCAGGATCTCTAGGTACATTAGTACCTTAAAACTGTATCTGTCTTCTTTGGCTATCATATTACTCATTTGACTCAATAAGCATTTATTAAGCACTGATTATGTTCCAGGCACCATGCAAAGTGCTAAAGATAAAAATAAAAGCAAAAACATGGTTCTTGTTCTCAAGGAGTTCATAGTCTAATGGGAGTCACATCATGCAGATAACTAAAGGGGAAAAGGATAGAGATATACATATGTATGGGTGGGAGGATACAGACCAGAGAAAGTTTCCTGCAAAAAAAGTTGGATTTGAGCTGAATATTGAAGGAATCCAGAGATGTCAGGAGGTGGAGGTAAGAGAGAGGGCATTCCAGGCAAGGGGAACAGCTAGTAAAAAGGTACAGTTGGGAGATAGTGTCATGTGTAAGAAACAGCACAAAAACCAGCATCACTAGGTCTTAGAGTTTTTATAGAGGAATAAAGATGAAAAGATAGAAAGAGCCCAGGTTGTAAAGAAAACCCCAAATGGGGTCACAAAGTGTCTGACACAAACGAAATAACTGGACAAAACTGAAAATTACATTTGATCCGGGAGGTAGTATTGAGTTTGTAGTCCACCAGAACCTCTAATGTTAGATTCCATTTCTTCTCTGTTATGCAAATAAGGACATGTGCTCTTTTTAAAAAATATATTTTCCCCAGTTCACATGTAAAGACAATTTATAATATTCATTTAAAAAAATTTGAGTTCCAAATTTTCTCTCTCCTTCCTTCACCTCTCCCCTCCCTGAGACAGTAAACAATTTGATATAGATTATACATGTTCGATCATGTAAAACATATTACCATATTAGTCATGTTGTGAAAGAAGACATGGACACAAGGGGAAAAAACACACAAAAAATACAGAAAATGAAAAGTAGCATGCTTTGATCTCCACTCAGACTCCAACAGTCCTTTCTTTGGAAGTGGATAGCATTTTTCATCATGAGACTTTTGGAATTGTCTTGGATTATTGTATTGTTGAAAATAGCTAAGTCATTCACAATTCGTCATTATATAGTATTGCTGTTACTGTGTACAATGTTCTCTTGGTTCTGCTCACTTCACTTTGCATCAGTTCTTAAAAGTCTTTCCAAGTTTTTTCTGAAATCCACCTGTTCATCATTTCTTATAGCACAGTAATATTCCATTACAATCATATACCACAACTTGTTCAGCCCTCTCCCCATTGATGAGATGCGCCCTTCTGTAGTCCTGCAGTATCTAATTAGAATTAGATACTTATCTGTTTCTGCCAAGGGCCCCGCCATCCTTACAGTCACTCAGGTTCAAAATCTTGGAGCCATTCACCATCACCCGCCTCCAAACCATTGCCCTCTTGGGGTTGGTCAGCCCCTAGGATTGGACTTGATCCACATGAGGATAGATGGAGAAGGGGATAAGTTGGGCTATGAGTTACACTTATAGTAAGACTAAACCTACTTCTTCCATTTCAACCCGTTGTTCCTACTTCTGTCTTCTGGGGCCAGAGAGGACAAGACTAATCTCTTCCACATGATAGCCTTTTAAATATGTAAAGACCTCCATCATGACCCTCATCCATCTTGTATTTTCAAGGCTACACATCACCATTTCCTTTATCATATGGCATGATCTCAATTGTTCTTTATCATTTGCTACCATAGGGTTTTACTTTTGTGAAAATCTCTAAATTAAAGCTGAGTATAGTTCATGCCTTGGTTTCCCCAAATGGAATATAACAGGATCTTCCACTACCACAATGTCATTCAGTGTTCTAAATGCACACAAATGATTTCACCCTAAATTAAATGCATAAGATGCAGAAGACTTACAGTAGTCCACAAGCAGAGACAGAAACCCATGTAGCCCTTGACTAGCTCAATAGAATCCCCTAGGAAGTTAATTGTACTGGGGGTGGTGGTGCTAAATAAGCATTACCTCTTCACATCAAATGTACACTGTCTGATTAACTCATGGCAATAGCAGGAAGGGTCAGCAGGGTCAAGATCTCTTGGTCCCTCATAATGAGGCTCTAGTTCTCCAGTTGCAAGAGCCACAGTGGTGATTATTTTCCTTCTCCAAGAATCACATTGTGAGGAAATATCCCTAAAAGAGTCCAGCACTTAACTATCAAATTCAGAAACTCTTATTCTCTCAGTAACTTGAATTTGGAATTACCTATGAGATTACCCCCAAAGGCTGGAAAAAGCCATTCTCACGAACTATCTGTTTTCTGAACTGTGCTACGAAAAGGAAGTCTAAAGGAAGAAAGTGCCCAGGAACTCAAGGTCCAAGAACTCTCTCAAGTTACCTGGACAATGATTCTTGCCATGTGCCTCCCATGGCCATCACTATTAATTGCTCCTGAAAGAAGAAAACTGTGCAGAGAGAGACCACATATAAGGGATTTTATAGAAGAGTTTCTTTTTTAGGTACAGGATGGTCTAGAAAGTCTCTGAGATTCTTTCTAACTGTGATATTTTATAATAATGTGAAACTAAACTTTTCTCCTATCACAAGAAAAAATAATTTTGTTATTACCATAAATGTGTTTTTCTGGTTCATAGATTTAGTGGGATACCACTGTCACTATGCGTATGGAAATTACAACCGAGTACATATGACACATAGCTAAAGGGTACATATTTAGTAAACTTTATCTTGCATTGAGTTGCTCAAATCCTATCTGGGAAGTATTTGGCTATTCACCAAGCTGGGTATTGGTCCATTCATTAGTTTACTAATTAATCTGTTCCTCATTCGCTGGTTAAAATACTCTTTTTACTGACTGGCCGCCAAATAGGAGCTGTGACTTCCTACTTCCCCATTTGATTTCTACGTAAATAAACATATACCTCTATGGTGTTTTACAGCCAGCATCAAGAATTTCATTATTTCCCATTGCACAGCATTCCTCCAGGAGTGTCTGGTGCCTCCAGGAGACCTATACTTCACTGGGGGCGGGGGGTACCAGTTAATATGTGAGCTGTGCAGGAGTCATCATTTCATGGCATTGATTAGCTGTCCAGGCTGCAAAGTTTTCAGAGGAACAAACAAGGACACTCTGAGATTAGCATTCTGCTTTTAATTCGGATGTCCCGTCTTCCCGGCTAAAGCCTCCAACACTTGGATTTCCATTTCCAAGGACTCTGAACACTACCAGCCTAGCAACAAAGATCCTAAGGGAACTCAAGCTAAGTATCCCCTAGAAAGAAAGAACAAGATCCTTCTGCTCCATTGTCCCTAGCTCCATTCCTCTCAGTATGTACACAGACAAGACACTCCCAGTCCTATAGTTAGAACCCAAAGGAAGCTATACAACTCATATAGAAAAGTTATAAGGAAAAGCAACTCAACATCACTGCAGCCTACAGAAATAAATCTTAGTACTGGTTGAGATGCTAAGTCATTGGACTTAAACAGCAACAGAATCATCATAGGATCTCAGATCTAGAAGGAACCCCAGACACCAGCTAGTCCAACTGCCTTAACTTTCCCAATAAGGACACTGAGACTCAGGGATCTTAAGTGACATGTCCAAGGTCACACAGCTATTGTACATGACACATGGGATTTGAACCCAGGTTCTCTGACTCCAGAGACAGTCCTCTTTCTATGGAACAACACTGCTACCTATTAATATTATTTCAAAAGAATCATGGCTGTTCTATCATCACTGACAGAAGCGGATTACTAAAGCTACATTAGCTGTTCATTGTTCGTTGTTTCAGTTGTGTCTGACTCTTCATGACCTCATTTGGGGTTTTCTTGGCAAAGATACTAGAGTAGTTTGCTATTTACTTCACCAGTTCATTTTTTACAGATGGAGAAACTAAGACAAACAGGGTTAAGTGATTTGCCCAGGGTCGCCCAGCTAATAAGTGTCTGAGTCCAGATTTGAACTTAGAAAGATGGGTCTTCTTGACTTCAGGCCTGGTACTCTATTCACTGAACCACCTAGCTGGGCTACCTTTGCTATCTAGCCTACAATTAGCCAGGTGACCACCCTCTTGGCCAAATTTGAGGTGTAATTACTTCCAGGCAAATCTAAACTGGTAGCAGTCCTTTCCCTATAACTATGGATCTATTTCCTCTCTGCTGATAGTCACCATGTTAACACAGAACACACACCTGTCCTTGCTCCATAACTCTCTATTGTTGGTGACTATTTGTACATGCATCACTCCTGTATGGCTATAAACTCCTTAAGTTTGTGGATGTCTACAAATTCAAACACGACAAGTATTTATTTAGTGCATATTTTGTCCAGAGTATTCTGCTGGCCTTTTGAGGAAATGGGAAATTTCAATGAGATCATCTTTGTTATCATGGAACTTACAATCTAGTAAGAGAAGATCTCAGACCAAGCAAAGGAGCTTTCGGACTTTTATGAATGAAAGAGTAAGGATTCCCTGAAGGTTTCACATTGCAGCATGATTCTTACAAGGAAGAATACTCTGACAGCACTGCCAAGGATGGAGGTCAAGAGAGTGTCCAGGGGAAGACCTGTTTCCTATATCTTACCCAATGTTACACATGCAATTGTATTAATGAGACAAAATAAATGGTTGATAAATTTGTCAAATGTCCCAAGAATGACAAAGGGTGAGGCTTAAGCCCCTGTTAGTACAACAGAGAACCAGTGTAGTAGGCATTTGAAGTCAAAAGGAACAGAGGTGTTTGCATTATGTGACTCTCTAGTGTTTTAGCTTTGTGGCAAGCAGCTCATATGCATATATAAGCCACAAAGCAGTCAGCTGTGCTGGTGTTAAGGCCTTTGAACTGGAGGCTAAACCCCAAGTCTCTCATTGTTACAGAAGGAAGCCTCTGTGTTTGGTCCCAGGAGTCATCTCGACCCGGGTCTTCCCCCAGTGTTTTCCCTTTTGTTTCCATTTGGGGACTGCCAGGAAGACCCCTTTATAAAACAGCCTCTGGGGGAACATGTTCTGTATGACATATTTAAGTTTTATGTGCCTACATCCTGCTGGTCTAGCAGCTTGGGGCCTCTGCCACAGAAATTACCCAAAGGGAATTGGCTGTGATGAATCTGTATCGTAAGATCGGTGATTGTTCCATTCTTGACAGCTTTTCCCTCTCCCATGGGACAAGCTTGTGTCAGAGGTCAGGGACTTTTGACAGCCCCAAAGATGGCAGCATGTGGGTCTGTCAATGTACAACCTACTCAGGACTTCCAAGGGAAAGGTTGAGTCTTCAGATGCCAAAATGACAGCTATGTGTTTAAATTATATCTATGAATGTAAAAGAAAGCAGACCAAAGAGGGTGGCAGAGAGAAAAGGAATGGCTGGTACCACGCAGGGGTTGAGTGGGCACAGGTATAGTAGAGGTCGAGTAACTATGTAGAGAGCGTATCTGAGGTCTTTATCTCATCAACTGCCACTCCCACTAGAGACCATTTGTCTAGGTCTATAAAAACCAGTGGCCTGTATTTTTCCAGTGCTGGTGATCTGAGCAGCCACTGTTTTCAGTTTGCTGAGAGGGGTATGGCACTATGGGAACTCAAGGCTTTCACAGGTGAGCCACTTGTTCGGGATTACGTACACCATGTATTTCTGCTGTGTCTCGGACCACCCTCTCAAGTAGTTCATTGTATGATTTTCTTTCTGGGCTAACCCCCCTGGAACGGGCACAAAGAAGGCATACTCTAGTCTTGGTTTTCCTGAGAGAATAGGAACCTCTGGGTAGGGGGTCCAATTAGTTGTGGGTATTGAGAAGGAAACAGGAAAACAACCTGATCTGGTTTGATTTCTAGAGATTACGATCACTAATGATAGTAGATTTCAAGTAAGTAAACTCTTGTCTATAGCTCAATGTCTTTTACCAAGGGATGACAATCAGCTGAAAAAGAAATATCCTCTCATGGGGGTGAGGAATGGAGACAGAGTACTTCACATTTGCATAATATTTTAAGACTTGCAAAGCACCTTCTAACAACCCTGCAGAGAGTATTCTATCTCCATAGTTACAAATGAGGAAACTGAGGCTCAAAGCGACAGAGCTTTTCCTAAAGGCATGGAACCAGTGAATGTTGGCATTCAAACCTGAACCAAGCTCTTACTGTCCCAAGTCCAATTCTCATTCCATATAACCCCATCACCAGAAAGCTAATTCTCAATGCACAGACTTCAAACAAATCCTTCCTGCTCATCCAGGCTGCCTTCCTACTGATGTCAAGGGGGGAGAATAAAGTAAATGGCAAAGATACCTGGGAAATATGCCTGCTTAGTCGTTAATGTTAAGAAAAATAACGCGAAGGTGATGAATTAGGCAAATTGGCTGATGTCAAATTGTACCCATCAGAATGATTCAGGGCTGGGGATGAGTAATAGAGATAGAGGAAAGGCTGTTACTTTGAGTAACCAAATTAGCATAAGCTGAAGAGAGTGGAAAAAAGCAGCTTCCACACTCACCTGGGCTCCTGCTCTTGACAAAAAGCTAGGGACCATTCACACCTTCCTTGAGGGTTTCCCACTAAGTTGTTGCTTATGTCAAGAAGATAGTGTGTATCTTTTGAGAACACCCGAAACCCAGGTAGGCCCTGGAGGAGAGGACAAGCATAGCTGAAATTAGCAGTATAGCTCCTTGACCCCAGCTCCAACCCCTAGCTGAGCACTAGCTGCCCACTAACCCATTAACCCATTTATCCACTCTGCCAGGGTCTTTGGCTGTCACATCCGTTTCTCAAGTCCTACTTACCCACTGGGATGGATTACCTCAATGTATTGCCCTGCCTGGCCTGGAGTCCTATACCACAGAATGCATGAATGACTGAATAAAAATACATTTATTAAGTGTTTGCTACATGCAAAGCACTGTGCTAAGGTACTGAGGATACAAATAGAACTAATTACTTACTTCCCAAATCTGCCTTTCTCTTCTGAATTCCTTCCCTTAGATTGGCAGCAGTGAAGAAAATACTCCCTAGTTAGCCTAGATGTCTTCTGCCAGTATCACATTCACCCATGCACATTATAGGAAATGGGTAATAGTGATCTGGTTTAACAAGACTTAGGCTGTTCTCTGTCATATCTTGGATGTATGCCCTGGGAAGGCAGATGACCTCTTTTCCATTATTATTCCATGGTTCCATATTATTCCATTATTATCAACAATAACCAACTTAGCAACAAATAGCTACTTTGGTGTCCCTCAGAAGGGAGTCATCAACCACTACTCTTTCTCTCTCCAACCTCTGACTCTTATCAGATGAACTCTCATTGAACAACACCGATAGAGATGAGAGGAAGCAACTTTCTCTTCTTCAAAATGTCCAGCTTTCTCTCTTCAGAGCATTACACATATCTGTTACTTAGCTCCAAATTTTCAATGTTCCTTCTTCCCTCTCTCCTCTGTCTGACATTCTTCCACATGTGAGCCTCCTGACACAAGTCATAATTTCCCTCTGGCTTTTCACCTGCTTTTTTCCCTTGTGTTTTCACACTGAAACTCTCCAACCATTTTAATTAAATTTTATTTTTTCAATTCACAAGTAATCTTCTCCACCTCCAAACTTAACCTCTCCAATTAAAAAACAGCAACATAACTTCTGTAACAAAAAAGCATAGTCATGCAAAAATAATTAGCACGTTGGCAATGTCCAAAAGTGTGCATCTCAATCTACACGCTGAGTTTATCTCTTTCAGGAAGTGAGTAATATTCCTCATCATCAATTCTCTAAAATTAAGGTTGGTCATTATGTTGATCAGAATTCTTACCATGTTGTTGTAGCATAAATTGTCTTCACTTCCCTCTGCATCAGAAAAACCTTCTCAAGTTTCTCTAAAACTATACTGTACTATGTAAAAAAAAAGTCATTGTCCCTGATTACTTGGAGAGCAAAGACACATTTCTGGAGTCCATTTTTTTCTTAAAGGAGAGAGACCATCCTACATGTTGAGGGTAGATAGTAATCACTTGATTATGGCAGAAAAATTTTAAAACCCATTAGGCACTTGATCAAATAAGATAGCATTTAAAATACTTTGCAAACTTAAAAGCTCTATATAAATTCTATCATCACCACCACCATCATCATCACCATTACAGAGTTATTAAAAACTTGTCCCTGGGCTCTCTGCTTCATGGGAATAAGTTCCTCAGTCTTTTGTCATTCCTGCCACTAGCTCCCCTGGAGAACTCGGGCCAACACATAGTAGGTATCTTCAACCCCAGAGCTATCATTCTCCTCTCCTCCTAAAACCTCGAAATCACATAATTTCTTTTCCCTTGTCTTACTAACCTCTTACCTTGTGTCCTAAAATTGTTTTATCTTATCTTGACAACTGTCTTCTCCTTCAGGCCACTGGGGCCTTCTGATACTACTCTCAGATCAGAGCTGTTTCATAAACTCCATTTTTAGTTACAGTCAATAAATCCAGTGGCATACGGCAGCTCAGTGGAACAGTAGACAGAGTGTTGGGCTTGGAATCAGGAAGACCCAGGTTCAAATCTGAGGTCCCTTCTACTAGTGAGATGGATAAGTAGTACAGTGGCTAGAACACTTGGTCTGGAGTTAGGAAGACCTGAATTCAAATCTGACTTCAGTCCCTTACTAGCCATATGACCTTAGGCAAGTCATTTAACCTCTATTGACCTCAGTTTTCTAATCTGTAAAATAGGAATACTAGTAGCCCCTACCTTTCAGGTTGGCACAGTGACTGGCACATAGTAAGCATTGTACACCTGTCAGTTATCATCGTCATCATCATCATCATCATCATCATTGTCATCGTCATCATCATTCCTCTTTTCAGCCTTTATTACTGCTCTGGGAAGTCATATCTTTTTGTTGCAAAAGCATTTCTGCACAACTTAAACTGTTTATCCTGTGTTTCAAGAACATCTATCAATTTTCTAGCATGCTGCATGAATGTAATGGAATATTATTGAACCGCAAGAATTTATAAATATGATTAATACAGAGAAGCGTGGGAAGATTTCTATAAACTGACGTTTACAAAAGCAAGCAGAACCAGGGAAACTATATATACCTGACTGTAGCAATGTAAATGGAAAGAATAAGAGCATGAAATTGAATGGCATGTAATTATAGTCATCAAATTTAGACCAAGGAAGAGCTGAAAAAATTCTCCTGCCTCCTCTCATTGCAAAGGTTAGAGACTACGTGTGTAGAGAAGTGCGTATACTTTCCAAAGCAGCTGATGGGTTGGTTGATTTTACTATTTCCCCCCTTTCTTTTAAAATCTTTGTTACAAGGGAAGTTTGGCTAGGTAGAGGAGATAGAGGACATGTACAGAAATATAAAATTAAAAGATATCAATAAAACTAAATATAAATTTGAAGTTTTTTTTCAAAGAAGCCAACGTAAGCCTTCTCCTCAAATTACAGCATTACTAGAATCCCCTGAATGGAGGGACACATGCAGCTTCCGGCTCAGAATCACAATTGCATCAAAGAAAGTTCTGAGCCCGAGTGTCAGGCTCCTAACTATGGGTCTTGATCTCTAGAAGTCTGGACCAAGGTTGCACGGAGAATGTAAATTGACAGAGAGTTTTTGTTTTTAAAGGCAAAAATGGCAGATGTCCTCCGCAGGGGTTGGTGTAAAGGACAATAGCCTTGGGAACTCAGTGGCAAAACAGGGGATGCTTGCCCAGCTGAAAGGCTTTTTTAAAAAATACAAATAATACCAGCTCACATTTTATAGCAATTGAAGGCTTATAGAGTGCTTTCCTCCTGACAACCTCTGTGAAGTAGGCAGTATAAGTACTTTTATTTTCATTTTTTTAGAAAAAAAAAAACAGGTTTGGAAAAAGGAGCTGCCTGGGCTGAGAACATGAAGGTTTGAAGTTTAAAAGCTGGAATTCGAACCTAGGTCTTCCTGACTCAAAATTCAGTACTCTTTCGCTAACCACACTGCCTACACTAAGACCTTGACACTATAGCATCTCCAAGCTAGAAGAGCACCACCATGGCCCACCTGAGAGGGACATCTCTCTACAACATCCTTGGTAAGTGCCCATGCAGCCTCTGCTAGAGGGAGGCAGCTTGGAATAGTGATATTAAGTCTTATACTTGAAGTCAGGCAATCTCGGGTTTGAATTCCAGCTTTGTTATTCATTTGCAATCTGGCTTAAATCACCCTACTTCTCTAGCCTCAATATCTTTCATCTGCAAAATCGGCCAATTAACAAGTTTTTATTAAGCACTTACTTTGTGCTGAACTCCGTTTGGGTGATACAAATATGGACAAAATCGGTCCTTTCCCTCAAGGAAATTGTACTCTAATAGAAGAGACAACAGGTAAATAACTAACTCTGTTGTCATTGTTTGTCCTTTATTTTGGAAGAGAACCAATGACATCACATGTGGTGTCTTGACTTGTGCGTGAATTGGATTTGAGTGAGGCAGCATTGCACAAAATTGTCGTCCTCACTCTCTCTTCCAGTCATTGAAGACCAGTGGCAAGAAAAAAGTCAAGGTGACTGGTGAAGGCCCAGGATGCAGTGGATGACCTTGGCATCTTCAACATCTGACTAGGGTTTAAGTCCTCCATGGTGCCTGCTTCAGCTGCCATTCAGCATGGCCATTGCAACAGATTATTCTCCTCTAACCCATTCTGCTTGAGGAAGCCTTCACATGCTTGGGGTAGACATCCCCCTAACTCACCAATGGGTTTGAGGCCCATAGGTTACACTCAACCTGCTTTAGTTTGTCTGCTGAGATGGTTTACTAGGGTATGGCAGCTGTGCATGCTACAGCTTCTTGGAGCCACAGGTGAGAGTTGGGTGACAGATGGACAGCAAAGGTGGATGAACAGCCCTGAAAAGGGCTCAGGAAGCCCTTACACCAGAGGTTCTAGTTCTCCTTTAACATCCCATATACACAAAATATATAAAGAGTAAATGGAAGGTAATCTCAGAAAAGATTACCACTGGGTTATGGCCACAGTGGTGGGGATGGGAGATGCCTTCTATAGAAGGTGAAATTTGAACAGAATTTTGAAAGACACTAGGGAAATTAAGAGGTGGTAGTGAGGAGGGAGAGCCAAGTGTGACATCTAGTACAAAAGCACAGTGATGGGAAATGGTGTGTCTTGTATGAGAAACAGCCAGAAGGCCAATGTTGCTGGGCCTGTGGGGGATTTAGTTAGGTATCTTCTGGGGTCCCTTCCAGCTTCTGTGATCTCCAGTGATGGAATTCCCATTTCTCTTGACTTAGCATATCCTTCTTTTTGACACCAATTGTTTGGAAGTTTTTTCTTACATTGAACCAACTTCAACTTCCTCTCACTACTCAGAGTTCTTTCCTCTGGAGCCAGGTAAAGCAAGCCTAATCCCTCTTCTACATGCCAGTCCCTCAAATACCTGGAGGTAGTTATGATGCTCCTCTTGGGTCTTCTCTCTAAGCTTCTTTCCTCAAGGTCCTTCAAATGATCCTCCTAAGATAAATCTCCAAGCCCCTCACCATCCAATCATCTCCTGTTACACATCTTCCAGTTAATCTGTCCTAAAATATGATGGCCAGAACTTATTACAATAGTCTAGATGGTGTCTAAGTAGAACAGAGGACAACAAACGGATCGGTCCCCTCATTCTGGACAATCTGAGACAGCTAGCATGCTGGACTTTGGATGAAGAGGATCTGAGTTCAAATCCTGCCTCAGACATTTCCTAGCTATATGATCCTAGATAGGTCACTTATACTCTTTGAGTCTCAATTTCCTCTTCTGTAAAATGAGGATTATAATAGCACCTATCTAATAGGATTGTTGTGAGGTTCAAATGAGATAATATACATAAAGTGCTCTATAAACCTTAAAAAACTTTCTAAGTGCTAGCTATTATTATGACTACACTTCTAATTTCTATTAGCTTTTTTAACTGCCATGTCATACAATGTACTCATAATTGAATTTGTAACTACTTAGAACCCTATATCTTTTTCATATTTGAGGAAATGATCACTGAAGTCCTTTTCAGCTCTAAAATTCTGGGATTCTGGGATTCTATGATATTGTCCATTCATGTCTTCCCCCACCCCATACTTTTTTGAACCCAACTATATCTATTACTTTGCATTTATCTGCATCATCCTTCCTCCCCTTAGATTTGACCATTTCAAGTTGCCAAGATGTTTTTTGGAACCTGACTCTCATCCAGCTCTTAGCTGTCTCTCTCATTTTTGAGTCTCTGATAATAAAGGTGTAATTTATGTCCACATCTATGTTATTTATAAAAAGGTTGAGCCCACACAGCCAAGGAGAGATTCAGGGGACTCTTTCACCAGGTTGACACGGATCCGTTGTTACCACTCTTTGGGTGACCATCACTCAAAACAATTTCAAATCCACCTATAGCTCTTCATTAAGGAGCCCAGGTCTCTTTATCTTGTCCCCAAGGATAGCACTAAGAGGTTCAGAGAGATGCCTTGCCAAAATCCAGTCATTCTGTGTCTATGCTCTTCTCCCAGTGGCTTTCCAGCCTATCTGGGTCTGAGCCTATGCTCTGTAACTAATTAGCTGTGGGACCTTGGGCAAGTCTCTTCCCCTCCTCTGAGCCTCAGTTTCCTCATCTGTAAAATTAAAGGTGGGATAAAATTAAAAGATGATTTCTAAGATCTATCTCCATTCTAATATTCTAGGATTCTAAGTAAGGGGATCCAGAGAGAGCAGAGCTTGGGCACTTTTTTAGACTGCCTTAATTATGAGTGGACCTATCCATAGATAGATTAGGTCAATGCTGACCAGATTCAAATTTAAGACCATTAGGTAAATCTCCTTCTTCCCCCATCCCTTGATTATCCTTTCTCATCTGCTGGGGGGTTCCCTGAAGTCCTTTTTCTAGGGCACCAGTTTTTTCTTTGTCCACTCAGAGGTCAGACTGAGAATTAAGATACCCTAGAGAAAGGGAAAGCCATGACTTACATTTGCGCTAATGTATAAACACTGAAGGAATGAAAAAGCATTGATTAAGCACTTACTATGTGCCATATTCTACTATGTGCTGGGGATAAAAATAGAAGCTAGAAGGGTGCCTCTCTTTGAATAACAGCACATAAAGAGGAGCTGGAAAGACTAGGGGGGATGTTTTCTTGCAAGTGACCTGGAAGTTCAGTTCCATGCAAGATAAGGTAAAAGCACATTCACCTAAACTAATAGTCAATTAATCCTGCAATAATACTTTGATAGGAAGCGAGAATGGGAAGGGAAAGCGCAGAGAGGCCCCAAGGATCAGGAAATCGGTAGAGATGAAAGAAAGAATAGGCAGTGATAGGCCTTCTTGTATCTACCCTGGTCATACCACATCTGTAGAACTGTGTTCAGCCCTGATCACCCCACTTTAGGAAAGTTACAGATGAGCTCAAGGGCATTCATAAGGAAAGGACAACCAGGATGCTGAAGGACCTTGATTCTGAGCTATCGAGTAACCTTCGGAGGATCTGGGGTTGTTTAACCTGAAGAAGAAAAGACTCAGGGAAAATCTCTTAAAGAAACTCCCTATTACCTCCAGGATCAAATATTAAATCTGTCTGGCATTCAAAGTCCTTCATAACCTAGCCTCCTCCCTTTTCCAGTGTTTTGCCTTACTTCTCACCACATACTTTTCTATCCAGTGATACTGGCCTTCTGGTTGTTCCCACAAGCAAGACACTTTTATTTTTCAGCTCTGAGCAATTTCTCTGGTTGTTGCCCATGCCTTGACCTCTCTCCATCCTCACCTCCACTTCCTAGTGTTTCAACAATTCAGCTAGCAGCTGCTGTGGACATGAAGGACCAGCACAAGCCCAACAACAAGAACACTGCCAGCACAGGTTCTTTTGATCTGCTTTACTAAGGAAAGTAACGTTAAGGGGTTAATCTTATTTCAATCCAACATACAAATATCATTCACTTAATTCAGGGGAAAAAGCTAGCACCCTGAGCTTCAGAGCAAATACAAACAAATTAAAAACATACATTATAAACAGACCAAATACAATTCATAGTTACCAAGAAACCATCAACAACTGGGTGAGCTGAGAGGCTCTTACAGAGGCCACCCAGAGTCCCAAGCCAACATTCCTCCAGGAGTGAGAGCCTCAAGGGAGAATGACAACCTCTGGGTTTATATATCTTGTTCAGGGTCAAAGGTGAGTCACACATGCGACTCACCCACATGACCTAAAAGCGTCACAAAAATGCAACTTAAACCTACATGGTCTAAAAGCCTCTGATGTCACAAGCATGTCACTCAAACCCATGTAAATTAGGCTTTCCATTGAGGCAAGGAGGCCATCAAGGACTCCTAATTTAATCAAGGAAACAAAGGTCAAACTCTTCAAGGGCACTTGATTAAGTGCTAAAAGTCCTCCTTAATTACTAATACACCTGGCTTCTTTGACTTCCTTCAAGACCCAAATTAAAATTTTATCTTTTATAAAACACTTTTCCCAACCCCTCTTAATTGTAGTGCCTTCCCTCTCTTAATTATTTCCTATATATTCTGTTTGTACATATTTATTTGCTTGTTGTCACTCCTATTAAGTTGTAAGCTCCTTAAGAGTAGCAACTATCTTTTGCCTCTTTTTGTATCCCCAGCACTTAGCACAGTGCCTGACACATAGGACATGCTTAATAAATGTTATCGATGGAGTGTCTTCAAGTACTTGAAAAACTCTCATGTGGAGGACAGAATCAGATGCCTTAGAACAAGGAGAATTGAGTTTGAGATTGCAGAGTCCAACTTCAGCCTGCCAGATGGAAAAATGTGGTAATCATTTGAGCTATCCCAAAGTGGAATATGCTGCTTCAGGAGGTAGTGGGTTCTCCCACACTGGAGGTCTTCAAGCAAAGTCCATGGTGAGTATATAGCAAAAAGAGTTCTTTGGAGGTGGGGAAGGGATGTGGGTTGAACTAAAAAGCCTCAAAAATCCTTTTGAATTCTTCAACCAATTCATCAATCAATCAAAAAGCACTTATCAAACACCTACCCTGTGTTAAAGGCTGTGGATATAAAGACAAAAACAATAGCTCCTGCTCTCTTGGAGCTGTATTTTTATGATTACATATAAAATAATAATAATAGCTAGCACTTACATAGCGCTTTAAACTTTGTAAAGCACATTACAAGTATTATTTCATTTGACCAACAATTCTGGGGGGTAGGTGCTCTTATTATCCCTATTTTTCATATAAGGAAACTGAGGCACTGAGTGGTAAGGTGACTTACCCAAGGTCAAACAGCTAGTAAGTGTCTACTGGATTTGAACTCAATATTTTCTCCATTTTGCCCCCCACTGCTATATGTGTGTATATGTATACATCATATATGCACATATATATAATTGGTTCATTGGTTGTTGTCCTTCATCCTCGAAGAGGACCAAAATGGCATCACTGTATTATAGTCAAGTTACAATGTGTCCGACTATGGCTGATCAGACCAATTGGAGCTCGGAACATTTTACCACAGGTCGGGCATAAATAGTCCATGTGAATATTTGTGGTGGATTCTCTAAATTTGCACATCTCATGTTTCTTTTGAGCTACTTCAATTCTGCTTTGCTTAGAGGGCACAGCATCTTCTTTGATGAGGGCACACCATGCTGGGTGGTCCTGTGCCAATGTCTCTCATGTCACACAATCAATTCCATTTATATAATGTTATTACCCACATATATAATACACATACACACATACACATGTAACACATATCTATGTATGTATACACACATATATTACATATATGTGCACATGTATACATATGTAAGTACATAAATATACACACATATGTAAGTATATACAAAATCTATGTGATACTGATTATAAGCATAGAAAGACAAGGCTGGGTCAAAGACACATTTCCCTTTTTCCCAGTTTGGTCAATGTTGGCTGTCCCTGGGTACAAACCTCTCCTAATTCCCATCTTCAATTTCCCTGGCACTGCCCTTTCCTCTAATCTTCCTGTTCCCTCAACAAGTCTCCAAGCTAGAGGGCTGCAGCCATTCTGAGCTCTGGCCTGAAGGAGATAGTGAATCTGTGTCTTCAATTTGGGAGGCTGGGGGTGGGGTGAGGGCATTGATGGGTGATATAGGAGGTACAGATTCACCTTCAGGCCCAGAATCTCAGAGCTGGAAGGAATCTCAGAGGGCTGTCAAGGCAAACCAGGACCTGAAGCAATGAACCTTTTTTAGAACACCACTGACAAATAGTCATCCAGCCTTCAATAGTGTGCCTTCAGCGACAGAGAACTCACTACTTCCTGAGGCAGCAGATTCCATTTTGGGACAGCTTTGCCTGTTAGAAATGTTTTCCTTATAGTGGGTCAAAATTAGTCTCCCTGTAACTTTTACCCATGCCCCCTACTTCTACCTCTCCCTCATAGACCCACGCAGAGTAATTCAATACGATCCAGTGGAAAGAGCTTGGATTCTGGAGTCAGAATTTGGAAGAACTCAGTTCAGATCAATTCTCTGACACTTACTAGCTCTGTGATCTTGGGCAAATCATTTCACCTCCAAGGGCCTCAGTTCCCTTATCTGTAAAACGAGGGTGATGGACTAGATAATCTCAGAGGTACCATCTAGATCTGCAATCCTACATCTCTCTTTTACTTGGGGATCATATAGATCAGAAGATCTTAATCATTTTGTGCCCCGCCCACCTGGGGCAGTCTAGTGGACTTCTCACAATAATGTTATTAAATACGTAGAGTAGAATACATGGGATTACGATATTGAAATAATGATGTAATTTTTTATCTAAGTTCACAGACTTCCTGAAATCAGTCCATGGACTCCAAATTAAGAATTCCTGCTACATATATTTTAAATCAAAAATCACGTCTTCCTCTCAGCCTTAACCACCAAATCACTCCAGCTTTCATTGATCAGCCAACAATAGGCCCCAGGCCAAGCCCTCCTTGGTCATTGTTTGGGTTCTGATTGGTCCAGAATGAATGTAAATAGCAATTGTTTCTGTTTTGGTCAGAAACTCTGAGGATCTTCCCCTCTCAGATCAATTTTTTTTAACTAAGTAAAGAGGTCATTCTCTGCCTCATTTCTTAACTCACCTTAATCACTGAATGGGCATGGCCTCAGTCGATCTGAGACCTGTTAAAGACCTTAGCTTGAAAAGTCCAAGGTCACCCACTGCATCCTGGGCCATCTCCAGTTTTCCTAATCTATATCTGGCCACTGAACCCAGATAGTTCCAGAGGAGAAAGTGAGGCTGGTGGTTTTGCACAGCCCTGCCTCACTTAAATCCAATTCACTTGCATGTCATGGCATTTCCTCTTTAATGTCATGGTGCCCTTCGAGAATGAAAGACAAACGGTGGACCTCTAGAACACTGGCTCTGGAGTCAGAAAGACCTGAGTTCAAATTTGGCCTCAGATACTTATTAGTTGTGTGACCTTGGATGAGTCACTTAACCTCTATTTGCCTCAGTTTTCTCAACTGTAAAATGGGGGTGCTTATTCTCTTCCTTTCCCCCTTCAGTTTCATCTTCTTCAGAGTAAACATCTTCGGCTCCTTCAACTATTTCTTATGACTTGGTTTCCAGTTTCCTCCATATCTTTGTCACTTTCCTCTGGACACATTCTATATTGAGGTTCTCTTTTTTTTAAAATAACATGCCCAGAACTGAACCTAATGTTCAGTTTCTTAACCAGCCTCTCTGTCTGAATGAATCAGATGGCAAAGTATAGCAGCTAGAGTGCAGAACTTTAAGTTAGGAAAACCTGGGTTTGAATCCCACTTCAGACACCTGTCTAATTGTGCCACCCTGAGCATGCCAGTGACTCTTGACTTCCTCATCTGTAAAATGGGGACAGGAGCTGCAATACCTCCCTCAAGGAGTTATTGGGCCACTCAAATGAGATAACACATGGAAATCACTTTGTGACCTTTAAAGAGCTCTATGTGTCTGTAATATTTATTAGTAAGTGCCCCTTCACTGAAGGCTCTAGGCTTCAAGATAAATGACCACTTCTCAGTAATGTAAACTACTGATGCCAAATCATTTCCTAAGAGCAGTGTCTAATGGATGAGAGGTGCTTTCCATGTCCCCAGAAATGGCCCATTCCACTGTGGGTGGTTCTAATGGTCCAGAAGCTTCTCATTATAGTAAGCTGAAACTTATTTCTCTATAATTCCTCTCTATGACCCTCAACTGCTCCTTGTTCTGCCCTCTAGGGTTGAGCAAAACACCTGAGATCCCTTCGGATATTTGAAGACAGATGTCATGCCCCCCCCCCCGCCCCCAACTATCTCTTCTTCATCTGGCAATCTCCAAAGTTTCAATGGATATAGTAATAAGAGTAATCATTATTATTATTTTATTATCATCATCATCATCACCTAAGGTACCTTCATCTTCTAACACTATATGAGTTGGGTTTGTTTTTCAGGAAGGAAATTCCTGGGAATAGAGAGGAATCATGGCCATAGTTTTATTCCTTTTGTGTTGTTTTTGAGATCGTCCATCTTTCTGTATCAAGGCCCTAAGAAGGCTGGAGGCGGTCTGGGGTTTACATAAGCCATTCCAGATCTTACAGCTCAGCCACTCGGTTCCCTGAGACCCATCTTAAGATAGTTAGCTAGATTCCCCAATTGAGAAATGGTCAAAGGATATGAACAGGAAGTTTTCAGAGGAAGAAATTAAAGATATCTATAGGCATATGAAAAAGTGCTCTAAATCACTATTGATTAGAGAAATGCAAATCAAAACAACTCTTAGGTACCACATCTCTCCTGTCAGATTGGCTAACATGACAAAATATAAAATGATAAACGCTGGAGAGGATGTGGGAAAATTGGAACACTATTGCATCATTGGTGGAGTTGCAAACTGATCCAACCATTCTGGAGAGCAATTTGGAACTATGCCCAAAGAACTATAAAAATGTGCATACCCTCTGACCCAGCAATACCACGTCTAGGGCTGTATCCCAAACAGATCATACAAGGGGGGAAAGTGCCTGTACATACAAAAATATTTATAGCAGACCTTTTTGTGGTGGCAAAGAATTGGAAATCAAGGGGATGCCCATCAATTGGGGAATTGCTAAGCAAGTTGTGGTATATGAATGTAATGGGAAGGAGCAGATGGACTTCAGTAGAACCTGGAGAGTCTAATATGATCTGATGCTGAGTGAAGGGAGCAGAAATAGGAGAACATTGTACACAATCACGGATACATTGCTTGTACTAACTTTGATAGACTTGGTTCTTCTCAACAATGCAAGGTTCTAAGACAGTTTCAAAAGATTCATGATGAAAAAGGCTATTCACATCCAGAGAAATAATTACAGAATCTGAATGCAGACTGAAGCAAACTATTTGCTTTCTCTCTTTTATTTCTTTTTTCTTTTCTTTTTGGTTTTGTTGCTTATTTCTCATGGTTCATTTCATTGGTTCTAATTCTTCTTTACAATTTGATTATTGGGAAAATAAGTTTAATGTGAAGGTATATGTAGAACCTATATCAGATTACATGCTGTCTTGGGTGGGGGTGGGGGAGAGGGAGGGGGAGAAAATTTGGAACTCAAAAACTTGTGGAACTGAGTGTTGTAAACTAAAAAATAATTAATTAATTGATTGATTTTAAAAACTGAGAAGGAAAAAAAGGAAAACAAATCTTCTAGTTCTATTTGAAGTGTTTTTAAGGGTTTAAAACTGTATAAATTCGATATTCTGGAGGTCAATGGAGCTAGGATTAAAACCAAGAATCACCTACCCAGCAAAACTGAGTATCACGCTCCAAGGAAAAATATGGATTTTCAATAAAATAGAGGACTTTCAAGCTTTCTCAATGAAAAGACCAGAGCTGAATAGAAAATTTGACTTTCAAACACAAGAATCAAGAGAAGCATGAAAAGGTAAACAAGAAAGAAAAATCACAAAGGACTTACTAAGGTTGAACTGTTTTGTTTACATTCCTACATGGAAAGATGATGTATATGATTCATGAGACCTCAGTATTAGGGTAGCTGAAGGGAATATACATATACATATATATATAGAGAGGGGGGGGCACAGGGTGAGTTGAATATGAAGGGATGATATCTAAAAAAAAATCAAATTAAGGGATGAGAGAAGAATATATTGAGAGAGGGAGAAAGGGAGAGATAGAATGGGTTAAATTATCTCAATAAAAGTAGCAAGAAAAAGCAGTTCTGTAGAAAGGAAAGAGGGGGTAGGTGAGAGGGAATGAGTGAATCTTGCTTTCATCAGATTTGACCTGAGGAGGGAATAACATACACACTCAATTGGGTATCTTACCCCACAGGAAAGGAGGAAGAAGATAAAAAAGGGGGGATGATAGAAGGGAGGGCAGATAGGGGGAACAGGTAATAAAAAACAAACACTTTTGAAAAGGGACAGGGTCAAGGGAGAAAACTGAATAAAGGGGGATAGGATAGGAAGGAGCAAAATATAGTTAGTCTTTCACAACATGAGTATTGTGGAAGGGTTTTACATAATTATACACATGTGGCTTATGTTAAATTGCTTGCCTTCATAGGGAGGGTGGGTGGGGAGGGAAGAGGGGAGAGAATTTGAAACTCAATGTTTTAAAAACAGATGTTCATAAAAACTGTATAAATTACAGTAAAGGAAAGAAGCTGGCCAAAAGAAACTTATCTTCTGATGATTTATGTTAGAACTAGTAAAATACTTGAAAAAAAAGAAAAAAAAGATAGCTAGAAGGACAGTGGATTTGAGTTAGAAGTCCTGACTTTCAAACTTAGCCTTGCGTTGTGCTGCCAGTGTGACCCTGGAAAGGTTCTCTCATCTGTCTGGGCTTTTGTATCCTTTCCCATAAAATGAGAAAGTAGGAATAGTCACAATGGCCTGTGTCATTCTTCTGCTCAAGAAGCTTCAATGGCTCCCTAGTGCATCTAGTGTAAAATACCAATTCTTTGTGTCTTTTAAAACTCTTCCTAATCTGACTCTTGCTTGTTCCTCCTCCTCATGCACTTTATTCTATGCTCCAGGCAAACTTGTTATTCACCATATATGACATGCCATCTTCCACATTCACAGCTTTGTGTGGGCTTTTCCCAACACCTGACATGCTCTCCTTCCTTTCCTCCAACTCTTGGAATCTCTTGCTTCCTTTCCATCTTGGTTCTAATGCCTCCTCCTCCAGGCCTCTTTTCCTCCCATATGTTAGTGATCTCCCATCAGCCCTGTAGTTCCTTTGTCATTATTTTGTAGAAAGTTATCATCGGCTTATTTGCCCATATGCTGTATTCTCTCAATAGACTGTAAGTCCCTTGAGGTCAGGGACTAGTTTATGTTTTTCTTTGTATCTCCAGCAACCCACACAGCACCAGGCATATAGCACATGCTTAAGAAATGAATGTTGAGTCCAGCTGAATTATTTTTCACCAGCAATCATTTATTAAGCACTTTCTGCATGCCAGGCACTGTACTAGGCACTGGTTTTCTTTTCAGCTCTAACAACATTCCACAATCTTAAAAGCTATGCATAGAAAACCAACACTGATTCTTATATCCATTCTGCCTCTCCTCCCTTTGCCCCTCCCTCACTGCCGCCACATACAGAGTAGTCCTACACAGTCTGCAGATGGGAGATCAGACACTGAGTAGAACCTTGTGTGTGCTATGCAAATACTAATAGCAAGAAGCATAAATATCCAGCAGCTACCTCCTACCTTGAACTGGGAAGGAGGAAGGCTGGATGATAAAAATGCTTTACCGTCATCTGTGAAAGTGAAGGCCAACCATATATATATGCATTATCCCAGTCAGGGGAAAACCATCTGCATGTACACACGGGCTTATTAACCCTCTGTAGGGCTCCAAAACACCGCTTCTCCTGGGTAGTTTTCACCTGGATGTGTGCTGGGAGAAGAGAGGGAAACCCTCTGCTGACAGTGACAAATAAAAGCATCTCAGCTCTAGCTGAAGTGCCCAAATGATGGCCAAATGAGCACAAGAAGGCTGGGATATTGTGAAATGTATTCCCAGTAATAATGATAATAGTACTAATTATTAACATTATTATAACTAGCACTTACATTGTGCTCTAAGGTTTGCAGAGCGCTTACAAATCTTATCTCATTTTGTTCTCACAAAAACCCTGGGAAGAAAGTGCTACTGTTGGTCCCGTTTTACAGATAAGGAAACTGAAGAAGTGGTTAAAGTGACTAGCCCAGGGTCACAGAGCTGATAAGTATCTCTGGCTGGATTTGAACTCAGGACTTTCTGACTCTAAGTGTGTCACTCTAACACACTGCCCTACTGAGCTGCCTCCAGTACAGGAGACCATTGAGTAAAAGGAACGTTGAATTTGGATTTGATTCCTGCCTCAGACAGACACCTATTAGCTGTGTGATCTAGGCCAAGTCACGTAAACTCTCTCAGTCTCAATTTCTTCATCTGTAAATGATGAGTATCCATTTCACAGGAATGTTGTGGGGATCAAATAAGATACTGTGTGTAAAGTGCTTTGCCAACCCTACTGTGCTATATAACTCTTCACTATTACTATTCTTATCTAAATCTCCACACAACCTGGCCCCAACCTACCTTTTCAACTTTATTCTACCTGATACCCCTTCACACACTCTACGGTCTAGCCAAACTAGCCCTTACGCTATTCCTCACACAAAATATGCCATCTCTGGTCTCCTTACCGTTGCACAAGCTGTCCCTGATGCCAGAAGTGTCCTCCCTCTTCATGTCTACCTCTTAGAATCCTTAGTTTCCTTCAAAGTCCTGCTTAAATTCAATCTCCTACATAGCACCTTTACTAAGCCTGCGCCACCACTTCAGCAGCTATTGCACTCCCTCTCAAAGGCGCCTTGTCCTTATTTTGCACATACTTATACATCTATGCATTGTCTTCCTTAATAGAATGCAAGCTCCTTGAGGCAGGGACTATTTCATTTTTTTTCTTTGTATTCCCAGCACCTAACACAGTGTCTGGCATGGAATATGTGCTTAAACAACACTTGTTAATCGGTTGATTAATGGAAGAGCAAAGAATCATAGCATCATCGATTTCGAGCTGGAAGGAACCTTAGAGATGATCTCCCGGTCTGATGCCCTCATCAAATGTAGTCTCAGATGCTTACTAGCTGGGTGACCCTGGGTAAGTCAATTGAGCACAATTTGCCTCAATATCCTCTTCAGTGGGTCATGATCAGTAAAATAAGGATAATAACAGCACCGACCTCACAGGGTTGTTGTGAAGCTCAAATGAGATAAGATTCATAAAGCACTTAGCATAGTGCCTGGCGCATAGTAGGCACTATGTAAATATCAGCTGTTGTTAATATTGTTTTACAAAGGGGAACTATAGGTGTGGAATATCACATAAACTATCAGACTTAACCAACGTGTATGTTGTTTTTGCTGTTCTTTTTTATCTTTTTAAATCTTTGTCTCCAGGGAAGGCTCACTGAGTAGATGGAGGAGCAGGTTAATTGGAAATGAATGGTATATAAAAAACAAAAGGCATTGTTAAAAATAATGCACGAGGCATAACGGATGAATGACCCAAGTGGCTCTGGTGGTATCTATGAAACGCTTAAAGAACTTCTGGTTAAAGAACCAAAGGAAAACCTCTAATCTATTGGGGAAGCTCTCTCTGGAGGATTTATCGGAGGGCATGCACAAGAACCACAGAGAATGAGAAGACTTGCATGGGCTGTGATCTGCACAGGTGAAAGGAACATGCCTCTACAGTGAGGAGTTCATGAATTCATGGGAGTATTAAAGTACTGTAATTGTGATTGCTTGATCCTAGCACCCCAGCATTCAGATAACATTCATAAACCCTTCAATCTCTTCCCTGGATTTTTTACTTCTCACTAGACAGGAGATTATGCTCTCATGGCATTTAAAACTAAATATCCATCAGAGTCGTGACTGAGGTTGAGCCCCTGGACCATGGGATTCTCTACAAACCTAACATAAAGAATGTACACAGTTTCACTTAAAAGTAGTGTCTATGCACCATCAGTTCATTAGTTAAACATCCAGGAACCACTCTGGGTGAACTTGGGCCCATCCCTCGAGCTTCCCCCCTCACTAAAGGATAAAAATAATCACAAGGATGATTTGTTTCATTTTTGTCTTTGTGCCCCATCACCACTCCCAGCACCCCACATAGTGCCTGGCACATAGTAGAACTTTACTAAACACTTGATCATTGATTGGTTGAAAGATAGAGTCAAAAGTGAATCTTATCAATCTCTCCTGCCTTTGGGCAATGGTGTACAGGTGGCAATAGAAATCACAGAATTTCAAAGCTGTAGAGGACCTGAACCCCGCCTTTTGTAGATGAGGGAAATGAGGCTTACCCCAGTGTCACATAGCAACTCAGTGGAAGAGTCTAATCTCGACTAGAACCTAGATTTCCTGACTCTCAGTTTAATAGTCTTTATAATATGCCACAGTAAAGTTTACCCAATCTACTC
Source organism: Trichosurus vulpecula (assembly GCF_011100635.1). Taxonomy (NCBI): domain Eukaryota; kingdom Metazoa; phylum Chordata; class Mammalia; order Diprotodontia; family Phalangeridae; genus Trichosurus; species Trichosurus vulpecula. The sequence continues at coordinate 74,103,168 of NC_050574.1, read as the reverse complement.
AGTTGGAATCTCTTACCTTAAACCCACATGACCATGGGAGGATTACAGTCCAAGGGCATTTTTACTACCTCCTAATTTTTTCAGAAAGGAAATTCTTCCTCATAGTGATTCGGTAGGCTTCATTTTTATTCTCTCTCTTAAAAGACAGAGAGAGAACCTGATTTAGTAGATAACCTGAGCATTAGACTAGGAGTCAGAAGAGCTGCATTCAAATTTTGTCTCTGACAGTAATTTACTTTTTGATCTTGAGCAAACCATTTCCCTTCTCTGGGCCTCAATTGTCCCGTCTGTAATCTGAGCAGGTTGAATTCGGTGTTGGTTGAATTTGGTGTTCTTTTAGGCCCCTTCCAGCTCTGGCATTTTTTGTTCTGTGTTGTAAGGTTCTGGCATTCTATGTTTTGAGCTCTGGCTATCGATAGATATCGTCACATTATGATTGGGAGAAGTCTAAGTGCTCATGGTTATTTAGCAGATTTATGGCTCTTTTAATGCACGAGGAGTTAAGATAAATGGCTTCCTCCTGTGGGCTATGCTACAAAATGGATTTGTATCTCTGTAGCCTGTTTAAACAGGCTAGTGGAAATGCCCCAAAGAAGGATGTTCTATTGTCTATTTCCAGCTCTTTGGGTCTGGCAATTCGCACAAAGCTCAGTCAGGGTTTAAACATCCCTGTCACGGCACTGATACTGATGGAAAATTTCTCAAGTTCCACATTGACAGAACTGTTGGAAAGCTTCCTCAGTTAGCTGCCTGACTTGCCTGGGGTTCCCTTGGAGGCAATGATGGCAGAATATCAGTGTGACAATTGGAGGGTGGAGTGAAGGATGCTCAGGTTTGGGTTAACAGATGGAAGCAGGACATGGCTCAGGGCAAAAGGAAAAACCAGGAGAGCCTTCTAAAAAAATATCTATTAAGGCAAATACGAAGAATACAGGGAAGCATGGGAAGGTTTTTATGAATTGATGCAGAAGGAAGTAAGCAGAACCAGGAAATCAATATACATGATGACTACAAAGTACAATATAATGTACACAATGACCACAATATTCATGACTACAACACAAAAATAATATATACAATAAACACAATGACTGTGACAGTTTAAATGGAAAGCACAATATACATACAATATGGTATATGTATATCCACATATATGTGTGTATATGTAAGTGTGTATATGCATGTATATATGTATGTGTGTGTATATAATATGTATCTTGTTTGTACATCATTTTCATGTTATCTCTCTCCCATTAATTGTGAACTACAACCCAAAAATAGTATATACAATAAACACAATGATGTAAATGGAAAGAAAAATACATATGTGCACATATGCATAACACATATATGTATATATTAAATTTGTACATGATTTTTTCATGGTGTCTCTCCCATTAACTGTGAACTACTAAAGAACAGGAATTCTCTCTCTCTCTCCCTCTCTCTCTCTCTTTCTCTCTCTCTCTCTCTCTTTCTCTCTCTCTCTCTCTCTCCCCCATCCCCACCCCCTCCCCCTGCCTCCACCCCTAGGGCTTACCACAGTGTCTGGCAGACAGTAAAAACTTAATAAATGCTTCTTGACGGAATAACCTTGACCCCTCCTCTGACTGTACATATTCTCTTCTACCTCAGTTACCTTATGCTACACTTGTGTCATATTTTATCTCATTCCTCTCTTAGAGTGCTAGTTCCTTGGGTCTAGGCACTATTACATTTTTTTCTTGTCTCTGTATCCCCGATGCCTTGTACATAGTAGATGCTTAATAAATAAATGTAACAATAAATAAATTGAGTCATTCAACTTAACTGAATTGGCTTGAAGATCTCTTGGCATCAAAGTATTAAGTTGCTGACTCTATGGTAAATTGGCAGGTTAGTAGGTTAGGGCAAATAAGGTAAATCCTTGAAGCTCTGACATGTTCTATACCATCTCTGACATTCTGTGTTCTAAGGGCACTCCCAACTCTGACATTCTCTGTTCTAAGGGCACTCCCAACTCTGACATTGTCTGTTCTAAGGGCACTCCCATCTCTGCCATTCTCTGTTCTAAGTCCCCTCCCATCTCTGACATTCTCTATTCTAAAGACCCTCCCATCTCTGACATTCTCTGTTCTAAGGGCAGTCCCAACTCTGACATTCTCTGTTCTAAGGGCACTCCCAACTCTGACATTGTCTGTTCTAAGGGCACTCCCATCTCTGCCATTCTCTGTTCTAAGTCCCCTCCCAACTCTGATTTTCTCTGTTCTAAGTCCCCTCCCAACTCTTATTTTCTTTGTTCCAGGTCCATTCCAAGGCCAGCACTCCCTGTTCTAAGGTCACTTTTAGCTCTAACTTTCTACAGTCCCATCAAGGGCAGAATAACAGTCTGGTTCCAGGTTCTCTCTTTCCACCCTTCTTTCCAGCTGGCAGCCAGCTGAACTCGCCAGCACTGCCATCCTAGAAACGATCCTCCAACGGGCTCGCTCCTACATTATATTTCATAAATGCAAATGTATAATTAATATTTTCCTCCCCTGATTCTGATTTCATTCTGACTGTTTGTGATTATACTGATGGCAACAGTTGAGGGGATTAAAAAAATCTCTTTTAATTTACGCCTGGATTTTTTTAACTTTGCTGATAAATTTCAAATGTCAAGTGCTTTATGCTTACAAGGGTGTGGAGTCCAAATGAGAAGTCCAAGGATAGAAGCCTGAGGCTCAGGAATAGAATAAAATAGAATGTGGCTGAGCATTCGATCCTTGCATGGTGACCCACCACAAAGGCATTCAGTTACATGGTGACTATATTCAACTCAAGTCAACAAGCATTTCTTGAGAACTGGGTGGTGGGCATAGAAAGAAGGAAAACAGCCCCTTCCCTTAAGTATCTTATATTCTACTGGCTGGAAGCATCACATATGTAGATAAGTGAATAGAAAATTGATACAGAACAAATGAGAGGGAGTGTGGGGCAGTGGATAGTGAGCCAGCGCCAGAGTTGCTCAACACAGGAGCCGTGCTCCATGTCTGTTGTTACTTCATAAGGAAATCACTTCTCCCATCAGGAAATAGCTGTGCTACAGCCACTAAAAACCCCCAAGATGGTAATAAGGAGCCCAGGTCTTCTTCCAAACCACTGGAGTCATTGTAGCAAAAGATCCTTCAGGGCTCAAGTCCTGGGAAGCCATTGTGACTCTCTTCCTCGTGGAACTCTTCTCTATAATGCCTAGTGAATATTCCTTTTCCTATACACGTGGTTGTTGTTGTTCAGTCATTTCAGTTGTGGCTGACTCTTTGTGACCCTCTGGGGTTTTCTTGGCAAAGACAGTGGAGTGGTGTGCCGTTTCCTTTTCCAGCTCATTTTACAGATAAGGAAACTGAGGTAAGTAGGGTTAAGTGACTTGCCCAGGGTCACACAGTTAGTAAGTGGCTGAGGCAGATTTGAACTTAGGTTCTCCTGATTCCAGGGCCAGCATTCTGGCTTCTGTGCCACCTAGCTGCCCCTAATTGCTTGTAGTATTGAATTTCTTCATAGGGCAACATCCAGAGATAAAAAAAAGCCTGCTGCTATATATCCTCAGGAAAATGAAAATCCTTTATAAAAGCAACTGTGTGAGAGCAAAGGGAGACAGAAGAAGGTCCTGAATCGGTCAAATTACCAGGGGTCAGAGGGGGAGGTTTGGCCTCAGCTTAGTTTGTAGACTCATCTCTGAGAATGTATCCTGAGACACTCCCTCACCTATCCCAAATCTAGAAATTGAGAAATCAAATGAAGAAAAGATAGTAGCCTTGCATTTACTGCCATTTTGATTGGCAGTGGCTCCTAAAATCTTAACTTAAACTCCAAGTAATAAGCATGTGTTTAAATACACAAAAGCAGACCTCTTTATTTAAGAGCATCACTTGGTGAAGATACAGTATCTACATCTTCTTGTTGACTTATTTTGTAAGATTGGATTCTTTATAGCTGGACAGATCTTGCCCAATGCCAGCAACTGGTTCTATGAAAATGGAATAGTAGTTATTGTGGTGTTTTAAGGTTGGCCAATAGCTTTCCTCACAACAGTCCTGTTAGATAAGAGATGTAAGTATGATTATTCCCATTTTAACATATGGAAGAAATGAGGCTTATAAAGGGAAGTGACTTACTCAAGGTAACACAATTAGTAAGTAGAGGTTATGGCATTTAAACCCTGGCTTCCTAACTCTGAGACCAGCTCTCTTGCCACTGTGCCAGAATGGCCAGAATAACGTTACTGGGGAAAATGAGTGCCAGATAAACTAACTGGGAGTGCCATGAGGGCAGGGATGCTATCTAAGCCTCTCCTAATTCTGCACCTATTATTACTGCTATTGTTAAACTAAATTAAAATGTTATTAAATGCTTGCTGAATTGATTTGTTGGCATTTGAATCTTTGGAAGTTAGCTGATGGAAAGGGTTTAGTAATAATGAGATGATAATGATCATTTGATAAGTCCACTTGAGTGTCCCATAGACACCTCAATCTCAACAAATCCAAGGTGAAACGCATGATCCTTTCCCCTAAAACAGCTCTCCTTACTCCCCTCTTTCTGTTAAGGGTACCAGCAACCATTCAGCCATTCAGGTTTTTAAAACCCTAAGGTGACTATCCTCATGTCCTGTCAGTTGCTGGGTCTTACAGACTCTACCTCCGTGATATCTCTCTCAATTTACTTCCTCTTTAACTCACACAGCCACCTTCGTTCAATCCTTCAGAAATCTTCGTCTGAACTGCTACAATAGCCTTTGAATTGGTCTCCTTCTTCCAATCTCTTTTCTCCCCAATCCTTCTCCCGTGCAGCTGCCAAATTAAAATTCCCAAAGTGCAAGTCTAGCCAGTGGGTCCCCATGGGCTCTAGGATGAAGACAAAGTCTTCTCTTTGACATTTAAAGCTTCTCACGGTTCCGATCCCAGTCCACCTTTCTAGGAATACTGAGCAGTCTTCCTCTTCATCAATTCTACCTTTTCTCTGACTCGCCTTGTTGCTTTTCCTCATAGAAAGCGTGTCATTTCCCACCACTGTCCCTTTGACCAGGCAACCCCACCCCCCATGCCCAAATTGTTTTCTCCATTCCCCTTCACCTCTTGGAATTCATAGGTTCTTTGAATGCTCAGATCAAGTACCACTTCCTACAAAAGGCTTTTCATGTTTCCCCAGATGTCAGTGAACTCCCTCCCCCATCCCAATAATTGCTTTGGATTTGGATTTGCAAATACTTGTATTGATTTATCTGGGTACCTGTTGTCCCACCCCATAGGATATAAATCCCATGAGTGCAAAAACAATTTTGTTTTTGTATCCCTAGCATTAAACACAATACCTGGCACACAGCAGGGATTTAATAAATGCTCCATGAATTGAATAAATAACTATGGTATTGTGAAGCCATGGGGAGGAGAGTACAATGCAGAATATATGTCTACTGAGTTTGATTAAAGAAGGACAGGCCCCTTATTCCTTCTCAAGGACTCATGTTTCCCCACCTCCCTCACAGCGTAATAGCAAAAGTCCATAAGAAAAGCTCTGAGCCCCTCCAGCTCCAAGGGAAACATGGGTGCAGACTTTCCCACGCTGAAGGTGTTGTGTTTGGAGAGCACAAGCTAGTGGCTGCCAGCTCATACCTGAGAAATGAAGTAGATTCATTGTGTTAAAGGAGGCTCAGCTTTGTTTTCAGTCTTGGCGGTAAATCCAAAGTGCAATGAATATTTCAGCTTAATTTTCCACCAATCCTGTCACCGTGGCTGAATAGAATTGTACTGAAGGGAGAGAAGAAAGGACCAGCGTGAGTGTCCATGGAGGCAATCAGAGAAACGACTCAAGTTAGCTTGGCAGCACAATATAGATTCTTAACTCCTGTCACACAAGTCCTATGAGCCGCACTTTCCTCATGTTAGAGCTCAGAGAGGCTAATAAGTACTGGGATCTGGGTTCTAATCCTGGTTCTGCCAGTGAATCACTGTGCGATCTTGGTAAAGTCCCTTCTCTTCTCTGGGACAGTTTCCTCATATATAAAATGAGGAGCTTGAGCTAGACATTCTCCAAGGTCTCTGTTAAGAGTTAACATTATATGTGAAAATATGTTTAATAAGAATGTATATGTAGAGCCCATATCAGAAGGGGGAGGGGAGGGAGGTGGAGAAAATTTAAAACTTTGGAAGTGAATGTTGAAAACTAAAACTAAATAATTTTTTTTTTAAAAAAGTGAACATTACATGTTCTGAGGTCCCTTCTGAGTTAAACATGTTATTATTTGGAGTATAAGCTTGCTTTTAAAAAATGATTATAAAAGTTTATAATTGTCACATCCTTGCCTGAAGATGGACTAAGTGTTTTTCATCTAAGTTCGTGAAAAACTGCACATGCTGAGACCCATCTCTCAAGGTCTGGTCACAAAAGAAAGACATTATTACTGGCCCCAATAACTCTCTGCACAGTCTCACTTGGGGATCTCATTGGCTCCCATAGGTTCAATGATTTTGTCTCTAGGAAGTGACTCTCTGGACCTATTTATCCAAGTCAATATCTTCTCCTGAGCTCCAGTCCCACATCATCAACTGTTGTTTGGACATCTCGAACCGTCGGCATCTCAAACCGAACCATTGGCATCTCAAACTTAACATGCCCAAAACAGAATTCATTACCTTATCCCCAAAACCAATCCCTCTTATGAACTTCCTATTATTGTCGAGGGCATCATTATCCTTCTAGTCTCTCAGGATCACTACTGGTCTCATCCTTGACTCTTCACAACCCCCGCCCTATATATCCAACCAATGGCCATATTTGGGTATTCTATTTCCACAACATCTCTTGTACATGTCCCTTCCTCTCTGTCTACTCACCCAACCACTACTGCTAATTCAGGAATTCATCACCTCTTTCCTGGACTATTATAACAGCTTCCTAATTTATTTACTACCTTGTCTCCCCCCCATTCCCATCCATCCTCCTTGCAGAAGTAGTTTTTTCAAAGGTCTGACTTTGTTTTACTCTGACTCTATAATTCCAGTGCTTCTGAATTACCTTTAGGGTCACGTATAAATTTTTCACATATATATATATACATATATATATATATATATATATACACACATACATACGTATATATGTGTTTATATATGTGTGTGTATACACACACATACATATCCATATATACACACATATACATATATATGTATATATACATATATGTATATATTTGTTAACATTCTTTTCTTTTTAAATTTCAAATTCCAGATTCTCTCACCCCTCCCCTACCCACTGAGAAGGCAAACAATACGATATGAATTATAGGTGTGAAATCATGCAAAACATATTTCCATGTTAGTCATATTGCCAAAAAAAAGCAAAGAAACAAAGAAAATTATACTTCAATTTGTGGTCAAAGTTCCTCATTTCATTAGTTCTCTTTCTAGAGAGCTCTTTGGAACATTTGTTTTGATCATGAGTCCTTTAGAATTGCCTGGGATCACTTGTTGATCAGAATAGCCAAGTTGTTCATAGTTGATCATCATTACAACACTGATGTTACTGTGCACAATGATCTCCCAGTTCTTCTCACTTGACTTTGCATCAGCTTATATAGGTCTTACCATGTGTTTTTTTTTTCTGAAACCACCCACTTCATCATTTCTTATAGCACAACTGTATGCTACGACTTGTTCAGCCATTCCCCAACTGATGGGCATCCCCTCAATTTCCAATTTTTGCCACCACAAAAAGAGCTGATATAAATATTTTTTGTACATATAGGTCCTTTTCCTTTGTCTCATTTCTTTTGCCAATTTTTCCCCTACCACCCTTATCTCTTTCTTTAACTCTTCCAGAAATTTTTGCTGGCCTTGGGTTCTATTAGCATTTTTCTTTGAGGTTTTGCTTTTAGCTGTTTTTATATTGTTGTCTTCTAAGTTTATGTCTTGGTCTTCCCTGTCTCTGTAGTAGCTTTTCACAATCAAGTTCTTCTTGTTGTTGTTGTTTGCTCATTTCCACAGCCTGTTTCTTCATTTTGACCTTTATGTTGAAATTGGGCTCTGTCCACCTTGGGAGAGGGAGGCATGTACCAAGTTGCAGGCTTTTTGTGCTGCTGTTTTCAGTGCTAGTTTTGGGGGTCTGCAAGTTTTTGGTGCTCCAAGATGGTGTTGTCCTGGAAGAGGTGTGGTCATTGTTCTCCTGATCTGCTCTCTGATCTTTACCCTGCTGATGCTGTGTATGCTGATCCCCTGCATCTAAAAATGCTAGCATTCCTCTTGGCGCTGGAACTGTAACCAGGGCCCCTGCTTCTTTGTGTACAATCAGAAGCACTCCTCTCTGTCCTAGAGCTCTGATCCAGAACTGCTTATAGGCAATATAGTTGCCAATCAGTGCCAGCAAGGGGTCCCCTGTAATCTCTTTCTGCCTAGCTACACCCAGTGCTGAGGACCTCCTAAGTTGTCTTAGGCTGGAGAAATGTCTCCCTCTTACTTTTTCTTAGCTTCACCAATCCAAAATTTGATTTGAAGTGTTATTTTAAAGTTGTTTGAAGGGAAATGTTCGGAGAGTTCAGTTGGGTCCTGGACAGTTCAGCTGTACTCTGCTCTCTTAGCTCCACCCTTAGACAAATTCTTCTTTTTGACATCAATATCTCTTCATCAGCTTGTCCCTTCCTCTTTTCCAGTTTTCTTAGACAGGACTCCTCTTCACTAACTCTATGATTCAGGTGTACTGGTCTACTTGCTGTTCCTCACAGAGAATGCTTGATTTCCCATCTCCACACCTTTGCAGTGGCTGTCCCTCATGCCTGGAATGCCCTCCCTCCTCATCTCCACCTTCAAGTCTCAGCTCAAATGATACTTTTGGCAGGAAGCCTTTCTCTAGTCAGCTCACCTAGTTACATGTGCCTACCTGCCCCCCCCCCAAGCTTGCTTTGTGTTTATTTGGTATGTACCTTAAATATACTGATAAATGTATATGCATGTTGCCTCCCCGTTAGAACAACAGCCCCTTAAGACAAGAATGTTTTTCATTTTTGTGTTTGTTGTCCCAATACTTAACACAGTAGCTAATATGTACATACTAGGAAAAACTTTATAAAGGTTTGTTGATTGATCCAAACTCTAATGGTTTGCTTCTCTAGCATATTGTGGCCTATATCTAATTTACTTGATGCTGAGACCTTAATGACAATTGACGTTTCTATGGCCTTTTAAGGTTTGTAAAGAGCTGTATGTGAACTATCTCATTTGAGTCTCACAACCCAGTGAGGTTCTATAGTGCTATAGATATCATCACCACCATCGTCATCATCACTGTCATCATTCCTTTTTTACAGATTGAAGAAACTGAGAGTTTGAGAGGTCCAGTGACTTGCCCAGGGCTGCACAGCTATCGAAAACGAGAGGTGGAATTTGAACTCAGGTCTTTGCGACTCCAAGTCCAGCACTCTATAGAGGACATCACACTACCTCTCTATATGAGTATAGATGAAGACTGGACAATAAATACATACCCAAAGACAACACTGATAATCTGCGAAGCGATGATTAGCTCCCTATAATCTAGGAAGTGCCTTCTCATATCTCTTCCTTGGGGCCATGATTGTTTTTTATAGTTTTGCAACATTTATGTTGTTGTTGTTGTGTTGTTGTCCTTCCTATTTACAATTTTGTAGTCATTGTATATATTGTTTTCCTGGCTCTGCTAACTTCACTTTGTATCCATTCACTTAATTCTTTGTACGCTTCTCTATGTCCACTTTGTCTTTTCTTACAGTACAGATATATTCCATTACATTCATGGGCCACAATTTGTTTAGCCATTCCCCCAACTGATGGGTAGCAACTTTGTTTCCATTTTTTTTTTTTTGCTACCACAAAAAGCACAACTATAAACATTTGGGTATAGATGAGACCTTTCCTTCTATTTTTGACCTCCTTGAAGTACATGCCCAGCAGTGGAATCTCTGGGTCAAAGGGTGTGGACATTTTAACCACTTCATTTACATAATTCCAAATTGTTTTCCCCAATGGTCTCACTAAGCAACCTCAGCATTTTCAAATATGTGTAGTCATTTTATTCCTCTGGGGTGATCTAAGAGAAGTTTTACCAGGCTACTTTAATGAGAAGATAAGCTCCACTTACAATTAGTACATTTGTTGTATACAAATGAAAACTGCTAAATTGTTTCAAAACAGCTTGCCCCCCTAAGTACAGCTTGCCCCCCTAAGTAAGTGAAATATTCTCTCCTACAATGGTGTTCAGCTAGCTAAGAATTTAGAACCTGGCTCCATAGACACCCTAATACAGGGTTTAAACTAGGGTGGAGTAAGAATAGCTTCTCACTAGGGTGGAAAATATCTAAGGTGCTGACAGCACCTTCATGGCAGTGCTTCATCTTTCTATGGTACCCCTGGCTGTGGTGATAACCATTGCTCATCTCATCCACCAGTACCCTTGGTCCCTGTTCGGATCGATTTTTCCTGTCCATTCTTCTGGCCTCTTCTACTGATGTCCCTCCTCCATCATCTATATGCAGCCCCACATTCCTCTTTTTTGACATTCACATCTCTTCATCAGCTAGTCCCTTCCTCCTTTCCCAGTTTTCTTAGGCAATACTCCTCTTCACACACTCTGTGACTCAGGTGTTCTGTTCTACTTACTGTTCCTCACAGAGAACGTTTGATCTCCCATCTCTATGTCTTTGCACTGGATATCCCCAACATTCTTATTCCCTTTGACTGCTACATTTTTAGCTGGGGAGAAACCTAGGGGTATCCCAGGCTAGGCTTCTTCTCCCCATTAGCCCACTCCACTGCTTATTCTTACTTCCTTTCCACAAACCAGCAACCCATTTGAGCTCATCTCCCCACCAATGTTATCTGGGCGTTGTTTCAGCATTTTTGTTGGCTCTGTGTTCTCACTGGCATGAGCCCCACCAGAGCCGATGGTAGCGTAGCCACACCTTCTCATCCTGAGTGCTTCTTGTTCATATCTGCCCAAAATTCAATACCAAGGATCCCCCTGAAACATTTTTCAGGGCGGGGGTGCACACATGCATACATGCACACACACACACACGCTCTAATATTTCATGGGTACCATGTCAGCTTGTGATATGGTCTGGACCTATGATTTAATTAGTCTGAGGAAATCCAGGTGTGGAAACCCCCTCCACTGATGTATATTAGCTACTCATTTTTAAATTATAGTCAAAGAGCATTTCCTAGGACCCTGAGTAGTAAGATGGGGTGCCCATAGTGACACAGCTAGTATACAGCAGAGGCATGGTATAAATCTCAGCTTTTCTGCTTTTAAGGCCGTATTGACAAAGAAGGAAGGAAGGAAGGAAGGAAGGAAGGAAATTAACAAGTATTTATTAACCAACTACACTGCGCCGGACACTGTGCTAAGAGTTTTACAAATATTATCTCAGTTGATTCTTACCACAACCCTGAGAGATAGGTGCTACTGGCAGCTAAATGGCATGGTAGATAGAGTGCCAGACCTGCAGTCAGGAAGACCTGAGTGCAAATCCAACCTCTTACTAACTTTTACTTTTACTAACTGTGTGACTCTGGTCAAGTCAATTAACCTCTGTTTGCCTGAGTTTCCTTACCTGTAAAATAGGCATGATTAATAGCATCTACCTCCCAGGGTTGTGAAAACCAGATAGTTGTAAAGCGCTTGGCGTATAGTAAGTGCTATATAAACGTTAGCCACCATAACCCCCATTTTACAGTTGAAGAAACTGAGGCAGGCTCAGGTTAGGTGTTTGACCAGAATCATATAGTTAGTGAGTATTCGAGGCTAGGTTTGAGCTCAGGGCTTCCTGACTCCAGGTCCCACGCTCTGTGATGCCCCCTCGTGGCTGCTGCTCTACACTCTTCTGATGCTTACAGGTCCACATGAGTATGGCACTTGGGCTGTCCATCTGTTCTCCCTCACTACCTTTGCATGGCCATCCCATCACCTTTTCTAGTTATGCCTATGCCTTGTAGAACCTTTCACATTACTCTTCAAGCCCTCCACACTGTTAGGAGCATGTTGCAGGTTTAACTTTAGGCCCCCCTGAAAGTGTGAGTCTAAGCAATGTGTCTAAGATGTCTATACATCTTAGAAAAGTGGAGGAAGTCCCAGCCTAAGGCCAAACGCTCTCCCATGTTCAAATCACTGGATTCTGAGTCAATGAGAGCTCCAGATGACACCTTTAGATAGAAAGGAGCAAAGAGGGTAGGATCAGTTAACCCAGGAGACCCTAAAAATGAGGAAATAGGCAGTTATCACTTTAGTCTCAAAAACTTCCAAAACCATCGCAGATATACACAGTCTTGAGAGTTAATTCTCAATCTGCCGCCACTAAGAAGGGACAATCATAAGGAAGGAAGATAATCTTTTGATGCTGAAATTAAAGATCACTTGTGACAATCTAGGGGAAAAAACTGCCTCTCAGGCCCTGACGGGGCTGGGCCTTTTCCTTCATTAGAGATTAATTAAAGATAATGCACAGAGCCTGCTCTGTTCCAGATCTAGCCAAGGGAGTGGGAATGCAATTTCCCAAGGAGAGCCCCTAGACCAGGTGGTCATCTAAAAATATCTTCAGTTTGGTAATGAAAACCTATCACAGGTTAAAAACCAAGATTTTGCAAGAAGGAAGGAAACCACAGTGGCAGGATGCTATTTAGTGTTACCAAATGGAGCAAATTAATCTGTGTTGTTTGATGTCCGTTGAGTGGCTAAAGTCCATAAACGGGTCAATGTTCATCAGTGATCAAGAAACAAGACTAATAAGCTATCACATCTGCTCAGGACATTTAAGTTTGCAGAGGGATTTCCCATCCATTTGCTCATCTGATCCTTACAATGGTCCTATGAAATAGCCAAGGTAAGGATGATGACGTATCTGGACTCCTGGGCTTAGAAGGGATTTCACCAAACATCCATTCCAGCCACTACCCAGTCAGGACCCCGCATTAACATCTTTCACAAGTGATAACTCAGCCACTGCTTGAAGACCTCCACATATGGACAACTTGCTGCCACCCAAGGGAGCCCAATCCATTTTTGGAACTAATTGTTAGGAACTTCTTCCAAATGTTAAATTGAGATCTTTCACCTTTTACTCCAAGCTGTATCTTCTCAGTCCACGCAGAACATGCTTAATGCCTCATTGGCATGAAGAAACCAAGACCTCAGGAGATAAAATGATTTGCTGAAGCTCACACAGCTCGTAAGTTACACATCACAGATGAGAACCCAAGCCTTTTGGCTCCTAGTTCAGAGAAAAATGTTCAATCTTGAGCCTCCCTTCCACTCCCATGACAGAAGGGCTCCATGTTCTCTGACCCAGAGGCACACCATTCTTGGCCAACTTTATTTTTATTTCTATGGATATCTTCTGTTTTTATATCACTTAAAATTTTTTCATTGTTAACAATTTTGAATTTAAAAACCAAATAAGATGGGTGTTTCCATATACATAGGAAGAAAAGAAGGAAACAAACACTCATGAGCACCTACTATGCACCAAGCCTTTTGCAAATATCTCATTTGATCCTCACAGCAACCCTCAGAGGTAGGTGCTATTATTCCCCAAATTTTACAGTTGAGGAAACTGAGACAAGCAGAGGTGAAGTGATTTGCCCAGGCTCACAGAACTAACAATAATGATGACAATAATAATAGCTATGTGCCAGGCGCTTTACAATTATTATCTTTTTGGATCTTCACAGCAACCCTGGGAAGTTGGAGCTATTGTACTCCCATTTCACAGAAAAGGAAGTTGGGGCAAACAGAGGGTAAGTAACTCGCCCAATATAACACACCTAGCAAATGTCTGTGGCTGGATTTGAACTTAAGATTTCTTGACGCCAGGTCGGGTGCTCTATCCACTGTTCCTTCTAGACTTGTTCAGGGAACTGTAGGTCTCTGTTATATACAGAAGAGAAATATACAGAAAAGAAAAGAAATTTTCTTTATAAGTCTACAATGCTTTCAACTTATAGCTTTCAAAGCTGTCCTGCTTATCTGTGCTTCTTTCTGGCCTTCCTTATGTTCTAGTCTATGATTTTTAAAAAGGATGCTTCTTCTTTTTCTCTTTCTTCTTTATCCGCTCTCCCTTACCCCTCAGTGGAGGGGATCCAGGGGACAAAAAAAAACAAGCCTTTGCAACAAATATATGCAGCCAAGCAAAACAAATTCCCATATTGGCTCTGTGAAAAAGTGTGTCGCATTCTGCGTCTTAAGTCCACCACCTCTCTGTCAAAAGGTGAGTACCATATGTATCTTCAGTACTTGGTTGATTTTAAAGGGAAGGAGCAATGTAAATGAGGAACATTCCATTCAAGTCATCAGATATTTTCAATGCCCAGTACTGGATGTTGGGGAAACATAAAGAGTCCCTACCCTCATAGAGCCCATAGTCTAGTGGGGAAGAAAAGATGCAGACATGCAGACATGTGACACAAAACAGACCATGCTGAATGCATGAGAATACTGCCTGTAGGATCCCAGGAATAAAAAGCAAATTCCGACTGGGTGAAATGATGGAAGGTTGTATGAAAAGGGAAATATTTCAGCTGGGCAGGGAAGGGGAAGGGAGGATGCATATTCTATACCTATTGAACAATGTAAGCTAAACCATAAAGTTCATGACGAGATTGGAGACCAGTGAATAGACCAGTCTGGATGCTATGTGATGTATATTGAAGAGGAGGGAAAGAAGTAGGAGGGAAGGGTGAAGAGATAAAAAGTCAAGGATTGTGGAAGGCTCTGAATGACAGGCTGAGTTTGGCTTTCATTTGACACGTAATGAGGAACTGCTTAAGTCTGTTGGGCAGAGGGATGATGAACATAGGGCAGCAAAAAGAATATTAAATTTAGTGTAAGCTGAGCTGTGTTCAAATCCTAGCCAAGGTCATGTGTGTAGCCTTGGGGAAGTCACTTCATCTCCCCAGGCTTGGTTTTCCTTGCCTGAAAAACATAGGTGTTGCTCTAAGTGACCTCTGATACCATAATTCTGTGATCAGAACTGATCATTAGGGAGATTCACCTACAACATGTAAGAAGAGGAAAGAAAGGGTCATGTAGTGAATAGAGCACTGGGCCTGGAGTCAGGCAGACATGAGTTAAAATCCAGCTCAGACACCTACTAGCCCTATAACCCTGGGCAAGCCACTTAACTTCTGCCTCAGTTTCCCTATCTGTAAAATGAAGATAATATTAGCACATATTACCCAAGGTTGTTATGAGGTCAAGACAAGATAATATTTGTAAAGCACTTGGTACACAGTAGGTGCTTAATAAATACTTGCTTCTGTCTCCCTGATATAACTCCATTCTGGCTTTGAATAATAATAATAATACTATAGTAGAATTTCAGAATTGGAAGGGACCCCAGAGAGTCTTCAGCCCAACCCTATCATTTTCCTGCCGCAGAAACTGGTGTCCATGAAGGGGAAGGTATTTGCTCCAGGTCACGCAGTGGGTGGGAGACCAAGCCAAGACTTCTGACTCTGAATTCCTAGAATGGCTTATTCCAAACCTGTTTCATTCCGACCTACATATAATCCCAGGTATTTGAAAGGATGTAAACATTCGGTGGATGAGGAGCGGGTTCTGTGGCATGTTAACATGCACATAGACCCTGAGGCCAGGAGGGTATTTAAAGGTAAATAGAATGAACCTGCAACATCAGGTGCCTTCTGCCTTCAAAAATAGCTAGCAGTTAGAAAGGGTTATTTACATACTGATTTCATGCTAACTTTGTAATGGGATCTGCTACCTGCCTGAAAACTAACAACTGTCATAATAATTTCTGCTAAAAATACAGTCAGAGAAAAACACCAGGCTAATCTCTTGCCAAAGAGGCTGACACAAGGGGACCTGGGAACCTGGCACCTTCCCTACAACCCGCCTGGCTCAGAGCATTGAACGCACCAGGAGAGAACCCCAGTCATTAAAGACTGGACAGCCTTCCTCCCTATGTGTTATTTTATTCAGGAGAAAAGGGACCATCACTTTCCTGTAGTCACCAAGGATGGCTACCACCAAAAAGGTTATCCAGACCCACAGCAGCAGGTGACAAGCAGATAAGGTGGGATGCCATAATGGTGTCCTTGGGAGCCCTGGGCTTGAGGCTTGGCTCTGCTCCTAACTCTCTGGGTAACCTTGTGTAAGCGAATTCCAGTCTGTGAGCCTCGAAGGGAGGGAAGACAGGTTGGACTGGGTGGACCCACAAGTTCCTTCCAGCCCTAGAAGGATTCACCATGAATTATGTGATTCTATGATTCACTGTACACATCACCTTGTGGAAAAATGCCATTCTGTCCCAGAATCAGGAGTTAGGCGTGGAATGAGATGGATGTGTCTAATTTCTCCATCCAGACCTAAGCATCTTCTGGGGCTGGGCGGAGGTGACCGAGGACTAGCGGTCAGGACTCCTGGTATTGCTGCTAGCTTGCTGTCACCTAGCTATCTCCAAAGGAGTCACTCCCCTAATGAGCCCTGGTTTGCTTTTCCACCACTTGTGATAATCACATCTGCTTGACTCACTTCAGCTCACCTCAGAGTTTAGTTGTGAGAGCCAATCAGCAACCATTAATTAAGTAATCGATATAGTACTTACCATAAAATTGTCTCATTCGGTCCTCCTACAACCCTGGGAGGGGGGTGCTATTATGGTCCCCATTTTACAGATGAGGGAACTGAGGCAAACAGGGTTAAGTGACTTTCCTAGGGTCAGCGTCTGCGGACAAATTTGAATTCAGTACAGACTCCAGGTCCAGGGCTCAGTGCACTATGGCGCCACCTAGTGGGGCTAGTATTATTTAACATAATATGGTAGCATATCCACCTAGCTACTATATATTGCCTGCTACTAAGTAGCTATTAAGTACTCTGTGTTGTGCCAAGGGTTGTGATACAAAAACCAAAATAAAACAGAACCTTCCCTCAAGGAGTCTACAATCCATCGAGGAGACATGTACACACATAGGACTGTATATACAATATATGCAATGAGTGTATACAACTAGGTGGCGCTATAGTGCGTAGAATGCCATGCCTATCTTCTTGAGTTCAAATGTGGCCTCAGACACTTATTAGCTATGTGACCCTGGTCAAGTCACTTATCCCTGTTTGTCTCAGTTTCCTCATCTGTGAAATAAGCTGGAGAAGGAAATGCAAACCACTCCAGTATCTCTGCCAAGAAAACCCCAAATGGGGTCACAAAGAGTCAGAAACAATTAAAATGACCAAACAACTATATTAATATAAGATAAAATGGTGGGGGGGATGTAAAGAGGGCCCTAGCAGCTAAAGTTAGATGCGGTAATAATAACCACCATTTTAATAATGGTTTAAAGTTGACAAATCACTTAGGCTCACAGCTATCAAGGATCTTGGGGATCATCTTATCCAACTCCCTCATTTTCTAGACTAAAAAAAACAGGCCTAGAGAGATTTAGAGATTTTCCTAAAATCACACAAGTAGCAAAGGTGCAGAGCCACAGTTCGAACTCAGGCCCCCTCTGACCCAAAATCTAGTGAGTTTTCTGCTATACCATAAAGAATCTGACCCAAAAGGACCCTAAGAAGGAGGTATTGGAAATACTGTTCTGAATCTTATAAGATGAGGAAACTGAGGCCCAGTGATGTGCCTAGGTCACACGTAGGGAGCAGGCGTCAGTCAGGATTCAAACCCAGGTTCCCTGACTCCATACTGGTGCTGGTTCCACCTGGTCACCACACTGTGCTTTATAAATGTAAATTATTATTCTTAATATTGTGACATTTTCTCCTCTTGTTTGCCTGTCCCCAAACCCATGCAATCTTTACCCTGTCCTTTGGGATCCCATTCTGGGAACCTGCCACTGTTGCCTGCTGGCACCCATTGCAGCCCCCTCCTCCCCCCATCTTCTTTGCAATCGTCCCGTGAAATTATTTTTTATTTACTCTCATCCCCGAACCCCTCGTTAGGTATGTGTCCATGATTTCCCTGGCCCTGATCAGTGGTATATCTGTCAACATGCTCCCCGGAACGACATTAGCAATTTAAATGTCTCCTTCCCAGGCCTGACTGCACGGTTTTGGTTGGGATCCCCGGCATATGGCCGGCATATTTGCTGTGAGCTAGGTGAGGCAAGTCCCAGATGGATGCTCCCCTCCCCCTAACCTTCCCCACATCTCCCCAGTGGTGTGAGCAGTTAAATCGGCCTGAGCTGCCGGTAATTGCTGCTGACACTGTTTGGAGCCTGGCCTTTCTGCAAGGGACAAATATTCCATTCATGGAGAAGAGCTTGTTAGCCCAACTCTGGACTCCAAAATCACTTAATTAAATTGCAGGAGAAAAAAAAAAGTTGCTTGGTCCCGGTGGGAAATTTGCACACAAAGGCCCAGGGCTCGGCTAGGCCTGGGGCTATTGTGCCATAGCCAACAGTTACACAACAGTGAGGCGTCTTGCCCCCTCTAGACCCCCTCATCCACCCCCCACCCCTCCCACCTCCCCTCCCCCCCAACTGCAGGAGAGCCGGGGCTGACCCTCATTAAAGGGCCGATCTCTCCGGGAATGTTTTCCCAATGATTCACCAAGAGGCCTTGGCTTCTTTGCCTTCGCAATCAAGGGCCCCGCGCGAGGGCTGGCTGAGAGCCCTCCAAGGCCTGATTGCTGAAAGGGCTTCCCAAAGCAAAGAGCGTAAACAGGTACATTGAAAAAGCCTCTTTTGCACAAGTGTGTCAACATTCCGGGCACTATTTGGAAACTTCCACAGAAGAAACTGTCAAAGGCGAGCGCTTCCCCTTTAATTATAGCAGACAATGGCCGCTGAGGCTTGCCCGGGCCTCCCCCACCTCCTCCCCAACCTCCCTGAAGCTGGGGCTGGGCTCCCCAGAGAGCATCGCTGTCTGTATGGGGGTGGGCTGGCACGGGAAAGAAGCTTGGGAAACTGGGAAATGGACACAATGGTGAGAATGGGGGCTACGGGCCTCTGAACTGGGCCTCCACTTCCCTAGAAGGGCGTTGGGTCGAACAGCCTCTAAACATTCTCTGATCTATGTTTTAAAATCTGACGTTCCATGTTCCAGTTCTTTCTTTCTGTATTCCTAGCTCCCCCATCCTGTGTCTAAGTCTCCTCTCAGTTCTGACATTCTACATTCTAAGACTCCTTCTAGTTTTGACATTCTCTGTTCTAAGGTCCTTTCCAGCCCTAACCTTCTATGTCCCCAGATTTCTTCCAGTTCCCTGCTCTGACATTCGATGTTCTGAGACCCTCCCCCCTTCTACCTCTGATTTTTCTATATTCTAAGATGTCTTCTTCCAACTCTTGACATCTTTTGCTCCAAAATGCCTTCCACTTTTGACATTCTATGAGGTTCCCAATAAACTATATTGTGTGACAGAACTAGCCCATGTAACTCTTCCAATTAATATTATGCCCATGGGGTCCTTTCATTGTAGATTCCAGGTTTAGGAGGCACAAGACAAATGTGACTCGGATTCCGGGTGTCAACATGGTGGGGGGATGGATGTGCACTCCCTTCTCTTGATGACTACTGCCCCTTCGTGGCTCTCAGGAGGCATAAGAACAGCTGCCCTTAGCTGCCACCCCCTCTCCATGCCTTGCTTTTCCCCTTCAAACCTGGTTGGAGTGAGGTCCAGTGCTCCCCTTCCCCCACAACTGTACCCATTGTAGGACACCATTCCCTGTATGTGTCCTCCCCCATTCCCACTCCAACCCATCAACTTAAAATTTTAAATGTTTTGATATCTTTTTTAACTACCTTCATTTCCAGATTTTTTCTAGGGGGTAAGCACTATTATTATCATGATTTTATAGATGGAGCAATTGGTGACTTACCCAGGATCACACAGCCAGTAAATATCTGAAGCCAGATTTGAACTAAGGCCTTCCAGACTCCAAGCCTAGCACTCTATGCATTTCACTACCTAGCAGGCCATCTGCTGCTACCTGACTGCCCTGTGGCCACGTCTACAGCAGAGAGCAGGTATGGAAGCAGAAAGGTCTGCCAAGTCAAACATGAGACTGGCCTTGGAATACACTGAGCAATGGGATGAATGCCAGCTGTCACATCTGCCTGATATGCTGGTATGCTCTTCACAAGATCCCCAATGGACAAGGTGGTAGGGTTGTCATCAAGTCTGACCGTGAAACCGGAGATACAGGAAGCAAACTCAAAGAAACCATGCTATACTATATTCCTTTTTCATTCCACAAATATTCATCAAGTTCAGAGCCCATGCGTGGCACTCGGGAAGACAGAGAGATGGGCAAGAAATATTCCCTGCCCTCTAGAAGCTTATAGTAAGGAAAAGGAAAATGTTGGGATCATAGAATCAGAGTGGGTGAGGAAGCTCCCTCTTTTCTTAATCTGGGAAGAATCAAAACAACTAGCAAACAACATGTATCCTAGGACTGCCTCAGTATTACCTCAGGCTAGATAGCGCAACTTGGAGGGAGGAACCAGCTTTTGTTGGGTACCGATTTCTTTCACCCTCTTACCTCTGTCTAGAAGCCCTGGGGGTTAGGAATGCCCTTTGAGGCAGCATGGTATTGTGGATAATGCCCTGGATTGGGCATTAGGAAGATCTGGGCTAAAATTCCACCTCAGATACTTACTGACCAACCTCTCTGAGCCTCAGTTTCTTCATCTGTAAAAAATGAGAAGGTTGTACTTGATTAACTCTTGGGTCCCTTTGAGCTCTAAATCTATGATCTTTCCCATGAGCTCAGGCCATTCTGAATTGGCTTTGTCAAAACTCTTGTGCCCTTCTCTCAGATGTCTCCATGGTTACTGACCCCGTATGTTCAATGTTGTCCCTGCTCTCTTTCTTTTTGTCCAATGGCCCATGAACGTTAATCGTCCAGGGGGAAATGGCTGACATCGTCACATGCAGTGTGCAGAGGCAGAGGACAAGACTTGGAGAGCTCAGTGAAGTTATCCTCACTAGACCCACTGGCCACAGCCAGTGGGTCCCCTTCCCCTCGCCAACCCCAAGAAGCCACATCAACTGGGGCTGAAACAGAGACAAAACTTCCCTCTCGACTCTCATTCTTGGGATGTATACTGCCATCATCCCAGGACAAGCAAGATCCTTCAACAGAAAGAGCACTGGATTTGGAGTCTGAAGCCATGAATTGGAATCCTGGCTCTGGTGCTTTCTACTCATGTCACCTTGGGGAAGCCCCTTCATTTCTCTGGACCTCAGTTTGCTCGTGCCTAAAATAAGATTATCTCAGAGGTCTCTTTCATCTCTAAAAACTATGATCCAGGGCTCCCACACTATCCTTAGCCCAGAAGTCCCCTATACACAAGCCTCTATGTCAACACAGTGTAAACCCACGCCCCTTACCACATGACACATTCAACCTTTAGTTTACTGAAGCCAATGTTACAGTCAGCCTTCCTTCTCCTTGCATTTCAAATTCTCTTATGGTCTTTGTGATGGTTAGAATTCATCATTTTCATTCTTTTCTTCAAGGCCTTTAATCATTAATTAATAACTGGAATGTTGCCACATTCCCTACCAAGAAAATATTGGGAGAGAACAGGAGAACAGTCCTCACAGCTCCCCTGAAGCCATCAGGTATATCAGCGGTCCTTGAACTCATGCACATGAGTCCATTCTTACCCAGGCTTACCTCACTTACTTTCTGTCCAGACCTAACCCCATGGCTGCCATGATAACAGCGTGGAGCAGACTCATTAGCCCACTGATAAGACTGGACCTATAGCTAAGACAAGGTCAGCTTTTTCTTCTTGGGTTCTCACTAGCACGGAGGTCCTTGATCCAAAGGGCCGCCATGATCCATGGGAGTCCAGTCTATGACAGGTTCAGGACTATAGACAGTTCCTGGAAACTGTCACAGAACAGCTAGCTCTTAGTGTATTAGCAGAGATAAAGTGATGAACCTGCTTTGGTCCAGTGACATAACCTACCCCATTCATGAGCCATGCTGCCAGCTCCACACACTTGTCAAAGTATGTCTTATGACTCCCTGCTCAGAAACCCCATCCACAATTTAATTCTACAATGTTCAAGGTCAGAAATGCTTTTAAACACAAAGTCATAATACCAACAATCTATGTGTATGTGAAAGATGGGTTGTATTTGTGTTGAGAAAGAGAGAGACAGAGAGACAGAGACAGAGAGACAGAGACAGAGCGACAGAGACAGACAGAGAAAGAGAGAGAGGCAAAGATATAGAGACAGAGAGACAGAGACATGTAACCCTTCATGAACCTGAATTGGTTAGAATAGGCACTCCAAGAAGGAATGTGAAAACAACTTGAGCTTTTGTATTTAGAACTAAGAGAGACAGAAAGACAGGCATACAGAGTCAAATGAACACAGGAAGAGATCCAGACAAAGGGAAGAGGAAAGGAGGGAGAAAAAGAAAAAGGCAAAAAGGGGAAAAGAAAGAAGAAGGAAAAGGAAAAAAGGCAGAAGAAAAAATAGAGAGAAACTGAGGGAAAGTCAGAAAGAAATTGAGAAAAAAGAGAAATGGCACAAGAGGAAAAGAAATGGAAAGAGAAAGGAAGGAAGAAAAGGGAGGGAGAATGCATGAGAGGGAAACACAAAATGGAATGATGGCAAAAAGAGAGTGAAAAATGGGAGAGAGACAGAAAAGGAAAGGGAGCCAAAGAGAAAGAATAGGAAAAGAATAGTGGAAAAAAGAGGGAAGGAAGGGAGTAAAGAAGAGAAGAAGAGAGTGAAGAAATGAGGGAGGAAGAAAGGAAAGGATAGCAAAGAATGAGCTGCCATTTGGGTTATTGCCTCAAGATCTTGGACTATGACAGACCCACTACTTTTGAATTAGACTCAGTGCAATATCCTTCTTTAGCAATCTGGAAGAGCTTGTCAGAAAGGCTGGATCCCCATCCTGTCACTTTGGGAAAGCACTGCAGAGGCCAGACAATAGCTGCCCTGACTCGTGCTAAAAGTAAAAAGAAGAAAAGAAGCAGACACTTGGCCGCTGTTCATGCAAAGCTCCTAAAAGCCAAAAAACTTTCCAACAGATCCGCCCAAAGCACATTCACACATTCATTCCAGCATGCTATCTGTTACAACTTTGAGCATGTAAATACAGGATGCGGCTCCCCAGACGGAGCTGGCTGTGCAAAACTTAAACACGAGCGATATTGGCCCTTTTGATTTCACAGACACCCCTCCACCAACACAAACACACACACACACACACACACACACACTCCAGCAGCACCATCATCATGCTTCCATGGCGTGTAGTCAGAGCTGCTGTTAAAAATGGGAATTGATGCTTCCATCCCTGGGAGGCTGGGAAGCTGGAAGGCTGGGAGCTCCTTCCTGGTTTTGGAGCTATTGCAGTTGCCAAGTTGAGAGGTTTTGAGTCATCTTGTTTAGTACTGAACTCCTTTGGCCATGCCCCAGAAGTCACAAAACTAATATCAGAGTCTCAGTCAATAGAATTAGAAGCAATGTATAAAAGTTCCAGAGAATAGGGAGGTAGGTAAAAGGGGAAATGTGCATTGTGTGTGTGTATGCATGTACATGGAGAAAGACAGAAACAGAGTGATAAACAAAGAAGATAATTTTTGAGATTATCCGTAAGTACCCATTGAGCTGGGCAGCTAGGTGGTGCAGTGGATAGAATGCTGTGCCTGGAGTCAGGAAGACTCATCTTCCTGAGTTCAAATCTGGCCTGAGACACTTACTAGCTGTGTGACCTTGGGCAACTTAACTTAACCCTGTTTGCCTCTGTTTCCTCACATGTAAAATGAGTTGGAGAAGGAAATGGCAAATCATTCTAGTATCTTTGCCAAGAAAATCCCAAATGGGGGTCACAAAGAGTCAGAAACAAGTGAAAAATGACTGAAGTTGCAACAGCAGATCCATTGAGGTAGTCCATTGGTGCCAAGGCAGCCATTGGCTGTCAAAATAATGTCACTAGAGCTCAAGACTAACCTTGTCATATACCCCCACCACCATCCTCTGACATTTAGCACCAAATATAAACTCTTCTGTCTACCATTTAAAGTCATTCACACCCTGGTCCCAGCCTAACTTTTCTACCTCACTATACATTAATTGACAAGCATCTATTAAACATTTATTATGTGCCAGGCACTTTGTTAAGGACTGAAACTGCAAATATAAGCAAAGTCAAGGATAATACCTACCCTCGAGGAGTTTCCATTCTAGTGGGGCAAGTCAAGATTGTGTTCTAGTGAGAAACGAAGAGATACCTGGTAAGGAAACCCTCCTTAAACAGAGGTTCTGGGAAGAGTCATCCATGCAGAAGGAGAGGCTCTTTCCTTCATGAATCCTGTAGTCCATCCAAACTAGCCATACTATCATCATATCTTCACCCTGGTTGTCTCCCGTGCTTAGCATACATTCCCTCTAGCTTCTTTTAAGGCTCAGATAAAGTGCTATCTTCTAAGTGAATCCTTAGTGATTAATTAACTCCCCCATAACCAGCCAATAGTATCTGTTCCCCACAATTAACTTGTATCTATTTTCTATAAATCCACATACATCCATGTTGCCTCCCTCAATAAAACAGAAGCTCCCTTAGGGCAGGGACTGCTCCACTCATGTCTTTGTGTCTCCAGTGCCTGACATAGAGTAAACTTAATAAAGACATGTTGAATCACTGATTACTTGATTTGGAATGTGGGTCTTGGACAGCTCCTACAGTTGATCAGCGAGGTCAGTTCAGAAATAATGAGAGAAGATCAGTCTATATTGCATTAGAGAAATTGTGTACCCCTTTCAATGGTGCCATGCTACTCTCTGCCTCCAGAGTCCAGCTTGTCACTGCCTTATTTTGTCTGTGATGCTATGTGGCTGTGGTTAGCATAGCATGATCTCAGAAAATTTATGTTTGTGGGTGACCAAAGGGCAAAAGAGGGAGATGCGGTGGGTGTGAGTGGGCTTGAGCATAAAAACAATGATGACTTACTTGCAGTAGGTTCCATAAAAACCACTAATAAGGATATATACAACTGTAAAAGAAGAGGTGTAGATTAATTTGTGAGTGATAACAAACAGACGACCTGAGTAGTACACAGAAGGTAAAACATTAAACAGGGGCAGGCAACCTGTGGCCTCGAGGCTGCGTGTGGCCCTCTAGGTCCTCAAGTGTGGACCTTTGCAATCTGTGGAATACTACTGTTTGCAATGTTTGCAATACTACTACCACTACTACTACTACTACCACCACCACCACCACCACTACTACTACTACTACTACTACTACTACCACTACTACTACCACCACTACCACCACCACCACCACCACTACTACTACTACTACTACTACCACTACTACTACCACCACTACCACCACCACCACCACCACCACCACCACTACTACTACTACTACTACTACTACTACTACTATTACTACAGCTGCTGCTACTGCTACTACTACTACTACTACTATTACTACTACTAACATCACCGCTACTTCTACTACAGCTTCAAAATTTTAGGCTCTTTTGAAGGAAGGTCAAAATATTGTATCATAATCTTTCTCATTTTGTAACATTCAGCAACGTAGTCTCTTTGGGTATCAACTTCCCAACCAGCAAAATGATGCAGAGTTGGGGAGTTTATCTCGAAGGGACCTCTGCCATCCTCCCATTCTATCCTCTCTCATTATGTTTACCTGTGGTTTTTGTTTTGGAATCATGCAGCTTATTTCTTTTCCACACCTATTTGATTGCTGAGAATAAAAGGAGGAAAAGTGAGCTTCTGGAAAAAGAAGGAAGATTGATTTTTAAGGGTATTAACATTTGACATCAGTTTAAAGAAAGAGACCCGTGTGTGCGGCTGTTAGTATATGGCTATTAATATTGTTTGCTGCAAGGAATGATTCAATGAGGCCATTGTCTCTGGTGCAAAGGGTTAGAAACCAACCTGCTAGGCCATACGAGCCATCTATATGGATACTGGAGACCCTCCTGTGAATGTTTCATCAAAGAAATGTCACCACGTGCCTTCTCTTAAAACAAATTGAAGTAGTGGATGCATGGAGTAAGAGGTAGGGCAGAGGACCTGCTGGTGGAGTGCCATAACTGGGAGAGATAACATCATTTCTCATAGGTGAACATTTTAGGGTTTTAGTCCTCAGTGAACAAGGGCAAGTTTCCAAAAGACAATTCACATAGAGAGGGAGAAGGAGGAAGAGAATAAACATTTACACAGCACCTACTATGTGCTGGCTACTGGGCTGAATGCTTTTTGACAGGTATCATCGCATTTGATCTTCGCAACACCCCTGAGAGGTGGGTGCTGTTGTGATGCCCGTTTTGCAGTTGAGAGAACTGAGGCAGACAGAAGTGACTTGCCTGGGATCAAACATCTAGTAAGTGTCTGAGGCTGGATTTGAACTCAAGTCTTCCTGACTCCAGCCAGGTCCGCTGCACTACCAGTTGCCTCTCTGAGCCACAGACAGCCCATAGCCTCTTTGATGAAAGTCCCAAGTTGAACCTGTGTGATGTTGGGCAAGTCACTCACCTCTCTGTACCCCAGTTTCCTTATACTGGACTAAATCTCCAAGAACTTTAAATCTGTGAACTATGTGAGCCCTAGAACATGGGAGCATAGGGTTAGGGCTGGAAAGGATCCTGGAGGTCATCTAGTCCAAATCCCTCAAATTATAGATGAGAAACTGCAGCTTAGAAGGGTGAATGATTTGTCCACCCTTAAAATCAGAAGACGACAAGCGATCAAGGGCACAGAGGTGGCAAACAGCAGAAGAGCCAGGATTTGAGTCTAAATCTTCTAACTATGACCAAAATGCTCTAACCACTATACCATGCCATCACTCTTGTTGTTGTGTTGTCCTTTGTTTGTGAAGAGGACCATGACATCAAGGAGATGATGACGTGACTTGTAATTGACTTTGATTTGAGTGAGGGAGGGCCGTGCAAGATCACCAGCCTCACTTTCTCCTCCAGAGCCATCGCCATCTCTCTCTACTTGAAGCACAGCATGGTATGGTGGGGAGAGCATTGTACTTAGAGCCAGAAAGACCTGGGATCAAATCCTGCCTATGATACATATGCCTATATGTCCCATCAGAATCTCATTTTCTTCATTTGCAGTATGAAGAGGTTGGATTAAACAGATGTTATGGTCCCTTCTTGCTTTAAATCTATGATGCATGGCTACTAAAGTAGTGGAGACAAGATCTGAACTCAGATTTTTTGACACCAAATCTAGTTCTCATTCCATTACAGTTTACTTCATTTCACCACTCTTACTGAACACAAGACTGTAGCATTATCTGCTTAGTCCTGCAGTCTCTACTCTTCTTAATGTATTGAATGAATATTCTGTACCACCAGATCATACTGCTAACTTTCATGAAGCTTGGAGTACACTAGAACCCCAACGGGCATATACTTCATATAATGGTATACTTGTGAAGTTGATTTTTTGAACCCAAGAAAGTAAGACTTTACATTTATCCTATTAAATTCCATCTTATTAGACTTGTTGATGTGTTGAATGTCCAGCATTCTAGACTGTCAGGATCTTTTCAGATCTTCGTGGTCATCCAGCCTATAAGCAATCCCTCCTAGTTTTGTCCCATCTACAGATTTGATAAGTATGCCTGCTATGACTTTTTCCACTAGCGATGCAGAACTACAAAGCTATCTTCCCATAGGCTGAGAATAAACTGTTTCACAGTGTCAAATTTGGGTCTTTCCCAATACCCACAAGCTTTTCAACCAAATTGTTTGAGCAAATATGGTGGTTCCTAGAGGTTGGGGGAAGGAGGAAGGAGAATGAAAGAGTGTTATAGAAAGTTGTCACAGGAGAGAGGAGTCACGGTTCAAAACAAACACCTTGACTTTGCTGAGGCATAAGCTTCCCAGCGGGAATCCATTTTCCTTGTGACAAAGCTCAGCTCAGTTGACATTATCTCTTAATTATCTGCATAAGAATGCATTTGTCAAGTTTCACAAGATGGGATTGATAACAATAAGCTCTTGTTGCTAGAAAATATTTTAATGCTTAAAGCAGGAATGCACAGAACAGAAGGAAGGTATCATGGGGGTACTTTTGCCTCTATCCCAGGCGCCTGAAAACATGGACTCCTTAGTATGCTGAGACACAAGGGCCCTGCCTAGTGTAAGGGGACCTCCAGGCTGATTTTTGGTTGGTGGGGCCAAAAGGAAGCACCATCTGAGGTAGGTCTTCTCAAACTTCAGTTTGAAGTGCTCTGGCTTAGAAGACAAATATTCAGGTCAGTGTGCCCGTCCATCTCCCCCCCCCACCCCAATCCATTTTCATTGTCACAACTGTTGTAGAAATAACTAGAGAAGAAAATAAATGAATAAATGATTTAACCATGTGGGAGCAAGTAAACAAGACTTAAAGGAAGCAAAGTTCTGAAAAACAATATTGTAAAAGAAAAGAGGCAGAAGACATGCTTCAAGTCAAGACCCTGTCTTGACCATTGTCTATGCAACCTCTGGGCCAACAACACCTAACATGGGGGGGAAGGGGTAAAAGCAATTTACAAGAATATGGTTCATTATTCTTCTGACCTGGCAAGATCCTCAACTCATGATGGATGCTGCTATGAGGACCAGATTGATTCTCGATATTGGAGAACAGAGTGAGGAATATGAGCCCATCCACTGCCTAAAACTGTTATCAGGCCTCATTCTGTTTTGTGT
This sequence comes from Trichosurus vulpecula, assembly GCF_011100635.1. Lineage (NCBI taxonomy): Eukaryota > Metazoa > Chordata > Mammalia > Diprotodontia > Phalangeridae > Trichosurus > Trichosurus vulpecula. Next base: position 74,074,494 of record NC_050574.1, on the reverse strand, counting down.
ATTGTTGCTTTGTACAATTCTTATAAATTAAGTAAACCTATGCTAAGGAAGGAAGGAAGGAAGGAGTAAAGGGAGGGAGAGGGAAGGAAAGAAAGAAGGAAGGAAGGAAGGAAGGAATGAAGGGAGAATAGCAGGGTAGGAGGGAGGAAGGAAGGTCTAGAGGATGTGTGCCACAATGGGGAAATCATGGGAACTGGTCATATCCAACACCCATGTATATTTGCACAGACATACATGTATACATATATACATATGATAGACTTAGACATCACAGTAGTGGCTGCAGTTCACAGCAGCCACAAACCAAGTGGTCTGGACAAGTCTTTCTGGCTCATGCGTGTGAGAGCCTCCTGTATGACTTCATAATGCCCACTGACAGCAAGAGCATGCTTAGCCTAAAAATATGTCCTGTTTCCTCTCCCTTTATGATCAAGTCAAGAAACTTTTCATCAGTGCTGACCTAGGTTTAATATTATCTAGGGGATGATGTGAAATATACCTTAAAATATTTTTAAAAGAATAGTAGATCAATGGCACCATTCTCACGTGATACCTAAAACATCTTTCTCTCCATCAATGACCCCACATTCACAGGACACAACCATTCAATAAACAGTAGCCACACACCTTTTAAAAACAGAGAAAATACAAGGAAAATAGTAAGCATTCCCATGTGAAGCTCCTTCCCTATCCACCATCTTAAAACTTGTCATCCACCCTTCTAAATATTTGGGATGTTTAGGGAAAGGTTCTGAATCACCTATACCTGCTAGTTGTGGGGCGGATTAAGGGGGGGCATTATAGGTCTGTGACCTCTCTCCTAGTAAAAGACCCACCAAATGGAAAATACGTGAAGCATGGTGGAAATGGGCCATCTTCTCTAAAGTCTACCGGGCTGATATGAGTTTTGTCCACTCTGATCTTAGTAGCTCCTTGAGTCTCTGGCCTCAAGATCAATCTGGATACACCCCACATATAAACTGTTAGCAAATACAATCTTGGACTTCAACAAATGGTCACCTTCCTAATCTTAGCCTGATCATGGCTCTCCAAGAACCTGACTCTCAAAGTGAATTGCCCCTACCTCACAAGGTAGGTAGAAATCCTCATTTGGTCTAATTACTTCTGTTTCTTATACTTCACATGGTGGGTAGAAAGTATCTCTCAAGGGTAAAGGAAAAAGGAATAAAAAACTCAAGACCTATATACCCACTTTATTTCTTGGTGGCTCATAATTTTGCTTCCCCATACCACAACTTGCTGAGGCATCTGGATTCCACACAGAGAAGAAACACAACATTGAAACAACCTATTACTCATCAAATGACAGAATTTAGAGCCCAGTTCTTACTTTACCAAGAACATTACCAACAACTAGCCTTTGCTTAGAAACCTGTAATGATATGGAACTCATCACTATACAGGGCAGCCCTTTCTACTTTTGGATAGCTCTGATTATTAGGAGAATACTCTCTATGGATGCTGAAAAAATGTTGAAGAAATAAAATAGCACAGACATACAAGAGTCATTACTATGAATGCCCTCCTTAGCAAATGACCAAACTTCTTCAACCAGCTAAATAGTGAAACCAATTTACATGAATACTTTAGAACATTTTCAATTTGGAGCTTCTTGAAAGTGCATGGCAGATCAATTCCCCACCCTAGGAAAAAGAGTTTTGTTGTTGGGAAGTGAGGGTGGTGAAAAAAAAGTAGAGGGAAATCATCTAATCAATTTAGAATCTCCATGAGGGGGGGATCAAGTATTTTCCTTCTCTTGCCTCTCTCTAAAGTCCTATCATCCTACCTCCATTGAAGTGCTCTTTGTCTAAAGGTGACTGTGGAATTTTGAAATCTGTATTGTCTCAGTCTCTGATATGTCTAAACCAGCTGGGCCCAGTGACATACAGTATTTCTGTTGTCCAAAGACCAGCTCAGCTAAGTTCAGAAAGACTCATCACTGGATTGAGTCAAGAGAGACTTCACTTTTAATCCTTATTCCAACACTTAATAAGTCATAGGCCAATCACCTTACTTTCGAGCATTATTTTCCTCATCTGTAAAATGGAGATAATTGCACCTAATGACTTACATCAAGACATCGTTATAAGGCTCAAAGGTGATATATGTAAGCTCTTAGAAAAATATCACTAATTGTTATTAATTAGTTCAATGACTGCTTTTCAAAATTGTATCTTATATAGGTAAAAATCAGGGATGGTCTTGTTTATCCGCAGCACATTGTAATAGTGCTGGCCTTTTGGATCAGTCTATGGACCATTAAGAGTCACCAGTGTCATTTTCTGAAGATGCTTTAGTCATCAATTATTAAGTATTTTCTACATGCCAAGACTAAATGCTGGAGATACAAAAAAAAGGCATTGTATTGGAAAACCCACAAAACTGTAAAATAATCACAAAAATAAATAGTGAAATAATTTCATTCAATTTAATAAGTAATTATTAGATACCCACCATGCACCAGGAATGAGGACATAAACAGGGGGTGTTGCTGGCGCTTAGTTTGAACCAGCTCATAAGAACTGATTATTAAATTTTCAGCATCAGCATCAGCAATTAGGCCTTGGAAATTGGCAAATCAGGGTTTGATCGTCTGGACTTAGGAAAGTAATGGAGAAAAATGTTAATAATGCGGATTAAACATGAAAGTGTGTCCTGCATATATAAGGGGGGCAGTTGTTAAGCATTTGCTAGTATACCACTTGGAAACAGACAAAAGTGAGATAGTCCCTACCCTCAAGAAGTTTACATTCTATTGTAGATACAATAGATGTACTATAGATGTAACGCATAGGAGATTATTTCTGAGCTGAGCTTTGAAGGAAGCCAGGGGTTCTAAGTGGAGATGAGGAATACCTTGACAACCTTGAAAAGAGAGGCTTCAGTTGAGTGGTGGGGATCAGAAGGCACTGGGATTGAGAAATAAGTGGGAGTTGAGGAAGCAGTAGCATTGATTGAAATTTCTTTTTTATGAGTGTGGCTATGGAAGGAAGGAAAGCAGGGTGGCGAATGAAGGTTTTTAAAGAGGGGGTATAATCGAGTATGGCTATAGACAGTACAAAGGAGCTATCAGAACAGATGATCAAAGAGGTGCAAGCATCTGGAGAATATCAGAGGAGATGGAATGAAGGGTACAGGCAGGGAGTTTGGTTTTATAGCATAGGAAGGGACTATCTCTTCCTTCAAAATCAGAGCAAAAGAGGAGAGAGTGGGAAATGAAGGTGAGGGGATTCGTGATGTGGAAGTGGAGAAAAATGGCTTACCTGTTCAAATGACCTGTACCCTGGTCAATCAGCACTTCCAAATCTTCAAGGTCAAGTCAAAAGTTAGACTTTACTGATAAGCCAAGGCAGAAGTAAGGCCTTTTCTTTACATAAGCAAAACCAATCTGCCCTTAAATCACATTGCTGCCAAAGAGTCATTGCTCCCTGCACTAAAAAGCCCAGGAGGATGGCAGAAACAATCCATTCCAGTACCCATTTCCATCATCTTGAGATCTGCATGACTGTGCTACATCCTTGAATGAATTTACTTGAATGTAAATTATAGATCAAGCTCCATGTTTACTTTTTCGTCACATAGTGGTAATGCTATACTCCTTCATTTAGAGAGCATTTGCTGCTAAATATTGGGGAGTGAGCAGTAGAGACATATCACCTCTCCAGGTTCTCAAAGGAGATGCTAGAACCCAGGATAGTAGCAGACAGAGGATATATACCTAAGTCTTCTGATGCCACTTACAGTGCTCTGTCAAATAACTATGTTCTACATGAATTTTTAATTTTTTATGTTTTATTAATGGAATTTTTTATACCACAATCACTTCTTGATTTTCCCCTCCTCCCCATCTGCCTTTGGAATAATAGCAATAAAAACTAGTTAAACAAAACTATTCAATACAGTAACCGTGACTAACAGCGTCCATAAACTTCCACTCCTAGAGTCCACCATCCCTCTACCACAAGGAAGGTGTGTTCCAACACCAACTATCTACATCCAATTTTCTTGCCCAATTAATACTCTACCATCTTAGAGTCTTTCCTCATAACAAAAATGCATAGTTGAGCACAACTAATAAACAAATTGGCCATGCCTAACATTCTTATACCCCACCATCCTCTATTGATAGGAGGGAAGTAACTTTTCACCATCACTCTTCTGAAGTCCTTACTGGCCATTTCATTAATCATAGTCTGATGTCTTTCTATGTTGTTTTCATTTGCATTAATTGTGGTCATTGCAAACTCTTCTCTTGGTTTTTCTTTTTTTTAACATCAGTTCATATGATTCTTCCTAGGCTTTTTTTAAAATCAGAATTCTTTATAGTTATCATTTTTATAGCACAATAATACTCCATTATATTCTCACACACTTCAATTTATGCAGCCATCCCTCAATTACTTGTCTCCCACTTAGTTTCTGGTATTATTGAAAACAAAAAAATAATTGTTACAGAAAACGTTTCTGACCTTTCCCACTCTCTTTGACTTCCTTGAAGTATACGTCCAATAATATCAACTATTAACTTTAATCTGAGTTCTGTTGTCTTTTAATATTGTTTTCCATTATTCTGGTGTGGTTTCAATGGAAAACTGGCCAACATAACTCAGATTTGCCTTTCCTAGAGAGTTATACAGAGCATGTTCAATATTCCTTGCCTGATCAAGAGATTTGGTGAGCCTACCTCTGGTCTTGAATGACTGAAGTCCTGGTACTGTGGAGTTACAAAACATCTTCTGATTGGCTGAGGATCTGAAAAGACTGATGACTTAGGAATCACCAAGCCAGAACTGAGCTTGCATATGAAAGGATTGATATGCCCCTCCCTCAGCCCTTTTACTACCATGCTGGCTACAAAGGAGGAAGAACTCCTAGTCTTCCAGTGGGGGAGCAGCCAACTATATTCCCCCACCCAGCCACCTTGTGTCCAGGAACACTTTGCCTCTGTTTCTTTTGTATTTATTTCCTTATCTTAGAAGAATGAGAGCCAGGTGACCAGTGGGTTTGGAAGATCCATTAAAACTATCGGAGGTCCCGCTGCAACTGATGTTGGTAGGACAGTCCACTGGAGCCAAGGGCAATGGTAGTCAAGTTCAATGAAATGCCAGCATGGCAGCCAATCAACCTGTTTGACATAGTCTAGCAGTGATTTGACTCATTAACCAAGACATTGCTATCATACAAGGAATCAGCCCTGTAGAGAAGAGGAATTGTTTATTGCCAACACCACATCCAGAAGAAAACTTGTGGGAGAAAATGATTCATGGCGCCAGAAATCATGAAGCCCCATATGTTCCCCACACATGTGACTCATTACCTTTGTGCTTTACATCTTAGCCCACTCTCCTCAGGGGGCTTGTGTGTGCAAGGAAGAGAATGTGCCCCCAATCTGGGGGGAATTTTTGTGTCAAGTGCTTTAAGTGTGAGCCTATTCTCCCACACACGTGTATGCAAGGAGAGAGGGTACCCTGATTTAAAAGATATCTTTGTAAACTTTGGCCTTGCTGTACCTTCTCAGTAAATACACCTTTTTTAAAAGCTCATAGATGTCAACTGGTTGATTAATATTGAAGTTTATACTTGAATGGAGCTTTATGACTGACAATACTAGAAAATCCAATCCTTCTCAGTATGTATCCTGGAACTATGAGGGGGAGAAGTAGTCAGCTTCTGTCTGGGGACCAAATCTGCCCATTAGAGTAGGGTCTGAATGAGAGAGCCTAATTTATTCTTCATTACTTTACACAAGTCTACCCATGATTCTCTGAATCTTTTATATTCATTGTTCCTTAAAACCCAATATCATTCCACAATATTCACTGACCATCATTCTAATGAACTGACTTCCCCCTCAGTGGACAACCTATTTTGTTTCCAGTTGTTCGCTGAGACACAAAGTGATGAACAATTTGCAGTATACCTCATTGACCTCCTCAGGGTATATGGCCAGTGCTCCCATGCCTTGGATTATTTTTCTGCTCATACATGAAGATGATGATGCCTGTCTTTGCCTGTTATCATGATGAAAGATGGAGGCTAGAGCCAAATTGGATGCATCCCTAGAGCAATCACACATAGTGGCTAGTGAGTATTTTCACAGCTTTATTTCAGCCATGTGTTTGTACATAGAGATCCTTGGCTAGAAGGACCAGGATGCTGGAAGGTATAGCTGATAGACAAGATGTCACAGACGAGATCCAAAAGGAAATCAACAGGCTAGAACATTTGGCCAAATCTAACAGAATGAAATGTCAGGATAAATATAAATTCTGACACTTGGATTCAAAAAATCAATCACACAAATATAGGATGGGGAAGGCCTAAATAGACTACAATTCATGTGAATAAAGTGATAGTTTTAGTGGTTTGCAAGCTCGGTGGTAGCAGCGTAATGTGGTAGCCAATAAAACTAAATACATCTCCCCTTCCTATACAACCATCCCATATGACAAAGAATTTCAGTAACAATTGTATAGTCTTAGAAAGTAGCTGGGGCACTGCGGGGTTAAGGGACTTGGACACAGCCAGTATTTGTCAATAAGGACTTTAACTCAGGGCTTCCTAACCCTGAAGCTGCTCCCCCTACACTGTGGCAGGATGCCTCTCTTGGGCTTCATTATTAGAAGCCTAGTTAATATCCAGGGGAAAGGAGATGCTAGTTCCACTTTAATGTGCCCTGATCACATCAGAGCTGGAGTATTGTGGTCAGTTCTATTTAGGGGATCAAATAAGATAATGAATACAAAGTACTTGACAAACCTGAAAGTGCTATTAAAACTGCTTACTAGTTATGTGACCCTGGGCAAGTCACTAATCTTCTGTTGGCCTCAGTGCCCTCGTCTGTAAAATGAAGGAGTTGGACCAGATGTCCTGTAAGTTCCATTTCAGCTCTAAATCTACAATACTTTGACATTGCCCTTGCTGTGGTTGTTGAGTTGTTTCAGTGCCCCCATTTAGGAGTTTTCTTGGCAAAGATACTGAAGTGGTTTGCATTTCCTTTTCTAGCTCATTTTATAAATGAGAAACAGAGGCAAATGAGGTTGAGTGACTTGTCCAGGGTCATACAGCTAGTAAGTGTCTGAGGCCAGATTCAAATTCGTGAAGATCTCAAGATCTTTCTGACTCCAGGCCCAGCCCTCTATCCACTGTGCCACCTAGCCACCCCATGATGCTCTGATAGGGTTCAGATATAAGCAATTCACTGTGCTTTTGTATTTAATGTCCCAGGGACTATACGGATAAAATAATTGCTTTTTGTAGTTCAATAAAAGTATTAGGATGTGTCCTCATTATTGTCGGTATTGTTAATAATAATACTTTGAACCACATGTTCACTTTTTCCCAAGTATGGTATCATTCTGGGTACCTCATGTCAGAAAAGGCATTGACTGACTGGCATGTGTTCAGAGTAAGGCTCAATGCTACTCAAGGGTGTGATCTGATAGCTGAGAAAGCTAAGGCAATGGTGAACTGAATTAAGACTCATAGCTTCCATAAACAAAGAAATGTTTGTTCCCTTGTTCTATGCCTGGGCAGGCCATATCTGTAGTATTGTACTCAGCTGCGTGCATTACGGTTTGGGAAGCCCATTGATCAGTTGGGGATTATCCAGAGAAAGAGAAGTCCATGTCATATGAGGACTGGCTAAAGAAACTGGGAACGTTTCTTCTGGAAAAGGTAAGTAGTATGTCACCAAGGGACATACTAGCTGCCTCCAAGGATTTAAAATGCTTATGCATGCAACGGGGATTGGCTTGTTCTATTTGATCCCATGTGGCAGAAACAGAAGCAGGATTTTCAAAGAAGCAAGTTTTGTCTTGATGTCAGGGAAGAAACTTCCTAGCGATCAGAGCTCTCCAAAAGTGAAATGGCCTGCCTCAGTTTTCCCCTCCCCAAAGGCCATGGACCTCAATCTGGAAGGTACCTTTAAGGCCATTTTATCCGACCACTTCATATTTCAGATGGTAAAATTGAGACCGAGGTATGTTAAGTGATTTGTCCAAAGTCACCTAGGTTACATGCAAGAGAGTTGGGATTTGAAGGTACCTCCTCTGATTTCAGAGTTAGTTCTCTCTCCACTATCCCAAGCAACCTCCTTTTCAAGCCCCACTGAGGGCTTTTCCAAATTCAGGCCCAGAACTGGTCTGTTCATACTCTGAAATTTTCTGACTCTTTGTCTTGAAAGTCACACAAAAGCCTCAGGTGAAGGAACTGACTCATTTAGCTTGAAGGCAAGGATCCTCAATGGGGACAAGATTAATTATAGCGAGTATCTGAAGGGTCATTACAAGAAACAGGGAATAGAGTAATGCTACATTGCTCTAGAAGGAAGACATAATCAAAGAGGGGAAAGTTAGAAGGGGCCAGATTTCAGCCTAATGTGTGAATTTCTCAAAAGTAAGGGCTGTCCCAAAATGAGCACTTTCTTAGAGGGAGTGAAATCCCCATGACTCCTTCAAGGGAAAGTTGGGTGACTAGTTGTTGGGGCTGTTTTAGGGATTGGATCATATATCTTTGGAGAGCCTATTCAGCTCTGAAATTCTATGAAGTTTATAAAAGGAATCATTTCCACCCCATTTTATGGCCATATCCCAGGGGCTGGTGAAGCCAGGAATAAGAAAACCATAGGGTGACTGGATTTGTCAAATGTTCATTTTATCCCAAGTTTTTCTGAGATATGTGTACCCAGGGTTGGTGACTATTGTTGTCTGTTGTTAATATGGTTCTAATCCTTTGGAGGCAGCTTTTTTTTTTCTTTCTGAGGTAATGTAATGGATAAAGTGCTCAGCTTGAAGTCAGGAACATCTGAGCTCAAATCCTATCTCAAACTGTGTGAAACTAGGTAGGTCTCTCAGGCTCAGTTTTCTCATCTGTAAAATGGCAGTAAGTCAAAGTCAATGGGCACCTATTAAGTGCTTACTGTTTGCCATGCACTGGAATACAAATAGAAGCAAAAAAAAAGACAATCCCTTCCTCAAAGAGTTAATGGGAGAAGACAATACCTATGAAGGAAACAGAAAAGCTAGAAAGGCCGGATGAGAAGGTTGCTAGAACATGGTGGATAAGAATTGTATCTGCTTCACAGGATTGTTGTGAGAATCACATGAGATAAAATATTTAAAGAGCTTTGCAAACCTTGAAGTATTCTATAAACACTATTGTTCAATCTACACCCTAGGATGCTGTAACAATTTGAGAAACACTGTGGACAGGAGACAGGTCTGGACGTGGAATCAGAACAACCTGCGTTCAGCTCCTGCCTCAGATGCTTAGTGGGCAAGTCACTTTCTGTTGGCCTCAGTGTTCTCATCTGTAAAATGAGGTTGTTGGACTAGGTGTCCCTTGCGTTCCATTTCAGCTCTAAATCCACGATGCTCTGCTAGGGTTCAGACATCCACAATAAGCCATTATTCTTTCATATTTAATGTTCTGTGAACTATATGGAGAAAATAATTGCCTTTTGTAGTTCACTAGAAGCATTAGGATGTGGCACCATCCTACTGTTGTTGTTAATATCTAGCATTTATACAGCACGTTAACGTTTGCAAAGGACTTGGTATGTGTAATCTCATTTGATCCTCTCAATATCCCGGTGAGGTAGATGCTATCTGATCCCCATTTTAAAGTTGGGAACACCGAGGCCAGAAGAGGTTTAAGTGACTTGCTCGGGCACTCAAATCTAGTCATAGCTAGTGTCTGAGGCAAGATTCAAACCTTAAAGTGCCATATAAAAGTAAACATTTACCTATCACTTTAACATTTACAAAGTTCTTTCCTCACAATACAGAAACCATATATCCCCTTTTCCTCATTACATTCCTGAGGATTCAGTTACTGCATACAATCCTATTTCTGGTTGGATGATCCAGGAAATCAATTTGCTATCGGCCCATCAGTAAAATAGATACGGGCTGGGTACAGGTTCTCAGGTACTCTCTGGGTGTTCATCCACAGTGCCGAAATCATCAGATTCCATTACAAGAATGTTTGATGAGAGGCAGTGAGAACCCCCACTGGGTGCTCTCTGGGCCACGCACACCTCCCACCTGGCTCATAAAATGAGGAATCTTCAATACAGAAAGGAGAATGGAGATTGAAGTCTATAAGAGGTAAGAAACATTTGGAAAGGGAAACAGCAACTCATTTGTAAAGTCTTGGTCAGGGGTGGGGAACCTGCAGCCTCGAGTCCACACGTGGCCTTCTCAGTCCTCAAGCTCGGCCCTTTGACTAAATCCAAACTTCATAGAACAAACCCCCTTAATAAAAGGATTTGTTCTGTAAAACTTACACTCAGTCAAGAGGCTGCACCCAAGGACCTAGAAGGCCACGTGTGGCCTCGAGACCAACAGGTTCCCCACCCTTGGTCTTGGGGAAACTGGGACTAGGGAGGAAGCTCTGAAGGCTAAAAGAATTAACAGGAAAGAGACTAGACCAGTGATTTCACAGGTATAGGATACTTTCAGATGAGGAAACACCTTTGCAGGTTGGCACTTTCTCTGCAACTGATAGGCTTACAGAGTTGGCTAGAGCATTGAGAGGCCTTGCTCAGGCTCATGCAGCCAGTATGGGTCAGAGGTGGTATTCAACCCAGTTCTTCCTGGCTTCAAGATTGGCTCTCTATCTACTCTGGCATGTTGTCTCTCAAGGCAAGTAGATCTTGGATAAATGAAATGAAGCTCCAGTGTTTGTCCCTTTCCCCTCTCCAGAAATCATCACTCCTTCTGGGCCCTCATCAAGTCCCACAGCGTTTTACAGCTCTTAAATTTGTGAAGTGTGAGTTTTTTGGAGATAAGGGAGCATCTCTGTTAGGGCCTACCATAAGACTCTATATGTCATAGGAACTCAAGAGATTTTTATTAGATTTGTTGCTTAAGGACTCCTATGTACTTTGGTTGATTCTTGGGTTGGGGAAACAGATGCTCCAGCCAGAAGCAATGTAGGAAGATGTTGTAAGATTACTAAGTCTTGAGGAAGGGTAGGATCTTCATTACTGCTACCAATTAAGGGAAAGGGCTTCAGTCAGTCAATCAACAAGCACTTATAGTTTCTGTTAGGCACTGTGCTAAGCACTGGGGATACAAATAAGGGCCAAAACATGGTCCTTTCCCTCAAGGAGCCCACAGACTAATACAAGCGATAACACCACAACAACTAGATACGAAGAAGATCTATAAAGTGGAAATAGGAAGTGATAACACAGGGAAGGGACTAGCATTAGAGGGACCAAGAAAGATCTCCTGAAGAAGGTGGGATTTGAGCTGAGTCCTGAAGAAAGCCAGAGATTCTAAGAGGGGAGAGAGAGAGAGAGAGAGAGAGAGAGAGAGAGAGAGAGAGAGAGAGAGAGAGAGAACACACTCTGGGCCTTGGGGCCAACCTGTGCAAAGACATGGAGTCAGGAGATGGATGGTCATGTGTGAGGAACCTCATAATAAACTGTTAAATAAACAATAAACTGTTAAAGCAATAAACTGGTTTTTAAAAAAAAGTGAGAAGAGCCCAGATTGTGAAGGGCTTTAAATGTCAAAGAGAGGATCTTATATTATTTTACATTTTATCCTGGAGGTGACAGGGAGCCATTGGAATTGGGGTGGGGGTGGGGATGAACATGAAATGATGAGATCCCTGCTTTAGGAAGGAAAATGTGCTTTGGTATCTGAGTGGAGAATAGATTGGAGTAGAGAGAAATTTGAGGCAGAACACCCAATTGGAATCTATTGTAATAGCCTAGGAGAGAAGTGAAAGGTGCTTTTGAGTAATTTAAAGAAGATGAAGTCAGAGAACATGGTGGTTTCAAGACCACAGCTTAAAACAGTAATGACTATCTCCTAGTCAGTGATGGAGTATATCTAAGAGGAACTGGTAGGAATTCACTTGCCTAGTCTTAGAAATCTTGTCATTAATGTGGAAATATGTTAAATATGAATGTCTACGTAGAGCCTACATCAGATTGCAGGACATCTTGGGGAGGGAAGAAGGGAGGGAGGGGAAAAAATTTTAAGACTTACAGAAGTAAATGTTGAAAACTAAAAAAAAAAACAAATTAACTTAAAAAAGAAATCTTGTCATAAGTTTAAACTGAACAGGATAGTGAAGGGAGAAAACTAGGCATGTATAGCTATGAACCAGTTATGATAGGAAGCAGCTCCAAGGTAAGGAGAAGAAGAACAATAGAGACACCCAGAATTGCACATGAGGACAAAAAAAAAACAAGAAAGAAATCAGGAATAAATCCATTAGCTTGAGGCCCATAAATAAATGTACAAAGTAAGGGTAACTAGAGATCCTGACACAAGCAGATACATCTCGCCTCACAGATATTCCAGAAAGTGAAGATGAGAGAAGAAACCTTCCTCTGGAAAGGTATACCTTATTCAAAAGAAACAGGATAGATAAAGGATAATGGGTTGGAGTGAAATTCTATGTATGATGATGAAAAGAAAAAAAGTGACAAATGCTGGAGGGGCTGTAGGAAAACAGGTACCTCTAATGTAAAACTGTGAACTAGTCCAACTATTTTGGAAAGCAATTTGGAACTATTCCCAAAAGCTATTAAACTGTGCATATCCTTTGATGCAATGATACTGTTACTAGGTCTATATCCCAAAGAGATCAAAAAAAAGAGGAAAAGGGCACATAACGTGTACAAAAATACTTATAAAAGTTCTTTTTTTGGGAAGAAAGAATTGGAAATTGATGAATGTGATGGAATACTATTGTGCTGTAAGAAATGATGATCAACATGGTTTCAGGAAAAATGTGGGAAGATTGTATGAACTGAAGAAAAGTTAAGTGCTCAGAACCAGAACGATTTACAAGGTAACAGCAATATTCTAAAGATGAGCAACTCTGAAAGACTTAGTAACTCTAATCCACAAAATGGCCACTCACAATTCCAAAGGACTCATGATGAAACATGGCATCCACCTTCAGAAAGAGAAATGATGGACTCAGAGTGCAGACCGAAGCAGATTCTTTCTTTTCCTTTCTTTCTTTTTTTCCTTGGAGCCTGGCTAATATGGAAATGTGCTTTGCATGATGATACATATTTTGTTGGGGGGTTTATTTTTCTTATCTTCTCAGTGAGGGAGATGGAGAGGAGGAGGAGAGGAATTTTAAAATAAAATATATCCTTTTATAAACACTATTTTATTTTATTTTAGTGGAAATAGTAGAATTTTGCAATACAGCTGACACAAACAATCTAATTTGATCCTCACACCAACCTGGTGAGGCTTTATGAACTTGGCGTACCCAGGTTTGAATCCCAGCTCTACCCCTTACTATCTATGTGCCTGTGGATAAGTCATTTAACCTCTTTTGACCTCAGGCTCCTTACCCGTAGACTAAGAAGTTTGGACTTGATGACCCGTGAGGTCTCTTGCAGCTCTGCATTTGTGATCCTATGACAACCTATATTAGGAAGGCAGAATTTATGATTTCAAAGAGAATCTCATATGTGCCTAACAGGTCCGGAACTGCAGGATATAAGGAATTCTCTAGGCAGAAGGCAGGAGAACTAAAGCATGTATTTACACTCCACAACAACAAGCCCACAAACCAGCATCCCCATTTTGATATTTTCATCAAAAGCTTCCAGGCCCAATAAGTCCGCCTTACAAGGGTAACCAGAAGGCCACAGAGAAGCGAGATGGTATAAGGCAAAATCGTATACATGCTTCCCCTCTACGGTAAGAAGATTACCCACTAGCCTCTAGTCAGCTCTGCTACCGGCAGCTCAGCTTCGGCTGTAGGTGTCTCTGGCTCCAACCGGAAAAGGAAAGAAGGATCTTCAAGCTGTCCTCTCCCCTCTTATAGAGTTTTTGACATCATCAAGCGCCGCCTGAACGACCAGGGCCGATTGGTTCTTGACTTGGCCCTTCCCCCTAGCGTAGACCACTTTAACACACTTCCCCTCAGCCAGACCCACAACTCATCACACAGGAAGCTCTGGTCCTGCCCCGGAAGAGCAAGCCCCAGCGTCCAGGGAAGCTCAACGAGGCAAGCTGAGTCATTCAAAGAAAACAAAGTCCATTCTGGCTACACAACCTCACATAGGAAGTGGCTGGTAAGCTTTGGATACTCATTACTCTAAGAGTTAGCCCAAGCTGGAAACATCACTAGGTTCAAGAAATTTTCCCTTGCCTAGACTTCAGTTTATGCATCTATAAAATCACATGGTTGGACCAGATGATCCCTAAATTTTCTGCATCCCTAAATCTTTTAAGCCTATGGTCTGAGCTCTTCTCTAGCTCCAACATTCTAATGTCCCTTCCAACTCTGGCATTTTTTATTCTAAGGTCCCTTCTAGCTCTCACATTATCTGTTCTGAGATCTCTCCTTGCTCCGTCATGTTGTGTTCTAAGGACCCTCTTACCTCTAGTGTTCTGTGTCCTAAGCTTCCTTCTATGACATTTTATGTTTTAAGTTCCCTTACAGTATAAGGGAAAAAGCCCCTGCTCTAAGGTCCTTCCTTATTCTACCACTTTATACTCTATAGTCCCTTATAGACCTGACAGCCTGTATGTCAAGGTCCTTCCCTACTCTGCCATCTTACGTTGTAAGGGTTGTTCTTGCTTTGACAGTTCTTATTCTGAGTCCTAAGGCTCCTCCTAGCTCTGAAATTCCATATTCTATTTTCCAAGGTCCATCATAGTGCTGGAATTTTATGACTTTCTAATGGGATCTTTAAGCTATTCGAAGGGAATGCCTCTAGCTCTTTGGGGATGAACATTGGGAAATACAGCCCTACTAGTCCATCCAGAGATGCACTTCATGGACATGAGATGATCATTCTTAGATTGAATGTCCCAGTTTTACAAACCTATCTAATTTCTTCTCCCAAGGGGAATGGGGAGGGAGGAGGCTCCCTGCAGGCTGAGCAGGGAGCAATGAGTACGTGTAGTTCTTTGTTCCCCAAAGAATCTTTTACCCCCATGGATCTGCCTTCCAGATCATCCATTTCTTCTCTTTCAAGGCATACAAGTACATGTTTATGCTCCATGAACTCCTGATTTTAACATTCTATATTCTCTGTCCTTACATCCTCTTTTCTAAGGTCCCTTCTACAGTCTGTGCTTTCTATGCTTATATTCTCTGTTCTAAGGATCCTTCCAGCTCCAACATTCCATGTTCTCTGTCCTTATATCCTCTAAGGTGATTCTAGCTCTAATATTTTATAGGGTATATTTGGGGGTCCTGGGGAGACTGTGAGGGTCACAAATTACATAACTCATACACCTTCTTTCTCTTTTTCTCCCCTGCAGACCACAGTCCATCAAATATGCAGGGGAGGGGCTTTACCTTTGCCAGATATTTTTTTAAATTGTAACCTTACCACACAGATCCAGCTTCTCTCTGGCACTTCCATTTGAGAGCCAGCAAGAAAGCATCATTGTTTTCATGTGTTTTCAATATTATTAGCATTGAGCAATGAAATGGAGTTAAAATTATTACGGTTGGTAACATGTTTTTTGTACTAATAATTCAAGTACTTTTGAGTAGGAGCTGGGGAGCATTAATTTGTCAATCACTCCGGCTTTGTATCTACTCCTCCTTTAAACAGACGAAACAAAAGAAATGAGCATGATATATTTCCCAGAGGGAAGAGAACTTGTAAACATTTCAATATATTGGGTTGTCCTGGAATTATAAAGCATAATTCTAAGGTATCTTGCAAAAATAACAGGGTATTTCCGAACCAGTGATGTTGATGCAATCAGACTTTCAACCCTGAGGTCATTGTAGGGAGTGGAACAGTTGATGACAGAGAGAATGTATGAACACCCAGATATTTACAGCTTAACCAAAGCAAAGCAAACCCTTTCTAAGGTGACACTGAAGGCTTCTGGGAAGTGCCCAGGTGGGGACCCCATGCACTGCAAAGGGAACAAGCCTTTCCAGTTTCTGCTGCCACTCTCTTGGAAATGGCACCATCTTTACAAGCAAGAGGTGAGGATGGCAAAGGAAACTGAGCTTGAGAAATCACTTAGTAAAAATAAGGGAAAACCAATGAGTGACAACAGATCATATGTGTGAGGAGAGAATCTTAGAAGCATTGAATATGAAGGCTAGAAATGTGCTTAGTACAGAGAATGTAAGAACACAGAACACAGACTATTAGAGCTAGAAGGGACCCTAGAATGTAAGGACAAAGAACATAGGACATTAGACCTAGAAGGATCCTTAGAACACAGAATGTAAGCACAGAACACAAACTATTAGAGCTAGAAGGGACCCTAGAATGAAAGGACAAAAGACATAGGACATTAGACCTGGAAGGATCCTTAGAACACAGAATGTAAGCACAGAACACGAACTATTAGAGCTAGAAGGGACCCTAGAATGAAAGGACAAAAGACGTAGGACATCAGACCTGGAAGGATCCTTAGAACACAGAATGTAAGCAGAGAGCACAGACTATTAGAGCTAGAAGGGACCCTAGAATGTAAGGACAAAGAACATAGAACATTAGACTTGGAAGGATCCTTAGAACACAGAATGTAAGTGTACAGAACACAGACTATTAGAGCCAGAAGGGACCCTAGAACAGAATGTAAGGACCAAGAACAAAGTGTTGGACCTAGAAGGATCCTTAGAACACAGCATGTAAGCACAGAATACAGACTATTAGAGCTAGAGGGGGCCTTAGAACAGAATGTAAGGTTAGGGAACATAGATCAGTAGACCTACAAGAGACCCTAGGACAAAAAATCCAGAATGTTTGAGCTGAAAAGGATGGTAGAGACCTTATATTGGAAGAAACCTTAAAATAGAGTTTGTTAAAACTTCTTAGTGATTGATTAGTTGAGGGAGGGACCTTGGAGCTGGAAAGAGCCCTAAGTCATGGAGCACAGAACTGAAAAGGACTTTAGATATCATCCAGTCTCCCTCCCTCATCTTGCAGAAGAGGAACCTGAGGCTCAAAGAAGGGGAGGAACTTGACCAAAGTAAGATACAAACATAGGCAGGATTTGAACTCTAGTACTCTGTCTTTAAGTCAGCATCATGTACTTCTTAAGAGCCAGCAATAAGTTATTTTGGTTTTGTGAGGGGATGTAACAACTGAGGTGGTATAGTGTGGCGCAAAGACTCTTGGACTCAAAGTCAAGAGACCTGAGCTGCAATCTCAACACTGACCCTTACTGTGTGACCTTGGGCAAGTTCCTTCCCAGCCCTGAGCCTCAGTTACCACATACCTAAAATGGGAATAATAATCTTTGCATTGCCTTCCCTGTTGGGATAATATTGAGATGATGTATAGAAAGTACTTTACAGTTAAAAACCCCAGATCACTATAAAATGCTATGTCAACATGAAATATTACTTTTATTATTACTATTAAATGAAGGAGCTGGTCAAGGACAAAGAAATTTCAAGTTTTCCTCTTCGTGACAACCTTTGCATATACACAGGCTGGTGCAGTGAGCAGGCAGCTTGGTTTCATAGGATCATTCATAATTAAAGCTGGAATGGAGCTTAGAGACTGTCTAGTCCAGGGATTCTTACCCTTTTTGTCTTATAGACCCCCTTGGCAGGGTTGCGAAATGTAGAGATCTCTTCTCAGGATCATGGTTTTGAATAATTGAAGGAAATGATCAATTTTGGTCCAAGGCTAATGAAAATAAAGACAAAATTTTTAAGAAAAATATAATTTTTCACATCCAAATTCATGGACTCCTTGAAATCTATACATAGACCCCTCCTTCCATGAATCCTATGAACCCCTCTCTGCAAAGTACAACCCCCTCATTTTACAGATGACAGATCCAAGCCCAACAAAGAAAAGGGATTTGCCCAAGGTCAGGCCTAGGGATGGAGACATTCCCTTTGTGCTCCCAAATGTTTGCTATTTTAATTCTCCAATGTGCAGAAGCCAGATTGGCCCCCAATACTAACCTACTTTCAAACCCTTGGGCCATGGACTTGTGGCTCAGTTTCCCTCTTGTGACTGAGGCACTCAGCTTTCCATTTTCCAGAGACTTTTTTGCCCTCATTGCTGTATTTACAGACCACCAGGCTCTGAAGTCAGGGGATTTCTCCATTCAAATCTCCTTCGCAGCTGGCCAATGACCAGGACCTTCAGGTACCACCTTTTCCTCACCCCCACCCTTCCTTTCACCTAAGACACGAGTCAAAAAATAGCTTTTGACTCTGGCCTTTAATAATATGATAATTTATTTAAAGCAGATACAGTCCTGAAAGTGACCCACTTAAAATTATTAAAGAGATACTGTGTTTATTTTTTCTGTCCATAAAACTAAAACAGAAAATGGTTTATGAATATGCAAACTGATCTGATGTAATTAGCATGATTGGATCCTACTGCACTCCGGAGTTATGTGGCTAGGAGAAGAGATGGAAGAACTAATGAGGTCATGTTAATGTGTCTGTGAAAAGAGCTTCAGCTGTCAGAACAACTAACAACCAACAAGGATGTCTGGGAGAATCTTCAAATTTCCTACAAAATGAGGGGAAGAAGGGAGGGACACAGCCTGCGAGCCCTCTCTGACCTTCCAGGGGATAGCTGGACTGGCAGGCAGACAGTGTGAGGGGACTCTTGGGTCCCAGGTCCCTTGGCCTGGCTGCATTTGGTGAGTCAAGATGAAAAATGCAAACATGAGTCTTGTTTGTAACGATGATTAATGGGGTGTTTAATTATCTAGAAAGTCTTCAACAAGTGAAACTCCTCTGGCAATCAGCTCAGCCCTGCAAGTCTCGTCAGACAAGCTAACATGCCAGCCTCAGGACCCTCTTAATTAAAATAAAAGGCAAAAAGCTAATCGGGTACCAAGCCCCTCTAGGGATTAATTGGCCACCATTGTGTTGTACTGCTGCTACCCGTGAAGGCTGGTTTGTTCATGCAAGCTGTAATTCACAGAGAGCTATCCCATCATGGAAGGGTAGAACTGGAAGGTGTCAGAGGGACCAAAGGCACTGTGGTACAGAGGAAGGAACACCAGATCTGGAATCAGAGGTCTTTGGTTCAAATTCTGCCTTACACCAAGGTGTGGCCAAGCAGTAAAAACATTAGACTAAGTGATCAGGACATCTGGGGTCCACTCCCAAGTCTGCCACCAAATCTCCGTGACCTTTGGGAAATCATTGAGCTTCTCTGAGCCTCAGTTTTCCCATCTGTAAAATGATGACATTTAATGTCCCTTCCAGGTCTCTATCCATGATTCTAAGAGTGCTCACTTATAGAAGAGGAAGCTGAGATTCACAGAGGGGAATCAGCTCAGCCACCACATTCACATGGAGATTTAATGGCAGAGTGGAGACTTGACTTCCAGGTCTTCTAGCCCCATAGGACAATGTTCCTTACACTTCACTAGGCACACATCCAGGAGCATCCAACTGGGGTGTGGTTAGCTGGCTCGATGGAGACAGATTCTAGGGAAGATGATATGTCAGGCAGAGCTCCCATCAGAATGCCAGACACCAATGCCACAGAATAGCTTTGTGTCATCCAAGGACCACAACCAGAGAGCAGAAGTAGAGGCACCCACCCATTGCACAGATGGAGAAATAAAGGCCCAGAAAGAACAATGGACTTACTAAAAGTCATGAAGTGGTGTGGGAGAGTAGAACTGAACTCCTCTTTAGACTCCCTTTCCAGAGGCTCACAGAGAGCGTGCCACGGAGTTCTTCTGAGAGCAAACAGGATGCACAGACGGCTTGCCTGCTAAGTTGTCTTTCTGCCTACACATCTTCTCAACCATAAACATCCCAACTTGAAAAATCTTATTTTAAATATTCCACCAACTCTTCTAAAAATATACCTTTTCCTGCCCCCCTAACATAAATACACATAGATGTATGCACACACACATACACACATACATACCCAGAGGCACATACACACAGGATATAAAGATACACTGAAGCATTTAAACACATGGGTACATACACACATGTGCCCATGTGTAAGCACACAGGTCCATGGAAACACACAGTCCTCCAAAGACTGCAGATTACACACACACACAGGTGCACATAGACATAGGGTTATAGATCTAAAGCTGAAGGGAACCTTGGAGATCATCTGTACCCCTAGGACCATGGCATCTTTCCATCTGACTCACAGCCAAAACCTCCTGTATGAATTGATTCCCACATTAAAATGTGAGCCCCTTAAGAGCAGAGACTGTCTTTACTTTTCTATCTCTATCTCCAGTACTTAATACTTTGCACTTAATAAATACTTCATTAATTCATTCATTTATTCATGCAACAGGATTATATATACGTATATATGTATATATACCCAGAAATAATAATAACTCACTTTGAGTTTTGCAAAGCATTGTCCTCATATTATCTCAATTTATCCTCACACTCTATGAGGTGAGTGCTATTATAATGTCTGTTTGTAAAGAAAGAAACTGAGGCAGACTTGCTCAGTCACCCAGTAAATGTCTGAGGTAGGATTAGAGCTCAGATCTTCCTGAGGCTAAATCAAGAACTCTCTGCTAAACAACCTTACTGCCTCTCTCTCTCTCTCTTTCTCACCCCATGTATATATATAACATATAATATATATGTGTATATGTATATGTATGTGTATATACACACATATATACACATGCATATATGCACACATATATACACATACAGAAATATGTATGCACACATATACACAAATATACACATATACACACACATATATGGGGGTATCTATCCTCAGAGATGCATTGCACATGCTGCCCCACTTCATATATCTGCATACAGGCACAAAGAGTTAACATATCCATGCACATAGATATTCTACATGTGCAGACGTGCACATACATGCATAGACACACATGTGTACCCATGCAGGGGCATAGATGTGCACCCAGAAATGTGTGCCCTTATATGTCATATTCACATATACCAACAACATGACACAGAGAATAGAGTATCAGACTTGGAGCCAGGAAGATGTGGCCCCAAACACTGCCTCTCATGCTTCCTACCTTTGTAACTTGGGACGAGTCCCTGCTTAAGCTATCTGGGCTCCATCCGTTTGGACTAGCTAGCTTCTAAAGTCCCTCCCAGCTGTAAGTCTGTGATCCTACCATGGTTTTAATCTCTAGGAAGTTCAGTGCTGGCACATTTCTTGAATCTTTGCTGCTGGGGGAGACTGAGGCTGGTGGATCACTTGAGCTGGAGAGTTCTGAGCTGCAGTGGTCTAAAGTGGTGCTGGCATTGAGTCTAGCTCCAATATGGTGAGCCCTCAGGAGTGGGGGCCACCAGGCTGTCCAAGGTGGGAAGTGGTGGCCCCAGTTGGAAATAGAGCAGATCAAAGCTTGCTGGTAGATCAGCAGAAGCATTGGGTCTGTAGATGGCTGCTGCTCTTCCAGCCTGGGTGAGATAGGGAGAGTCAATTTCATAATGAAATAAAATAAAATAAAATGAAGGAGTGGGCCAGATGATTTCTAAGTGCCCTTCTGGCTGGAAGTCTATGACCTCCATACACAAACCCAAATCCACAGACACAGACACATGCATAGCCATGCAGACACAAAGGCACACACAGACTCACATATCACACTGTCCAGAGAAACAATAGAATGGACTGTCCATACGCAGTGGTGACAGGGCTTGAGGGGATGCACAATCCCAAGTGAAGGAGGCAGCCTAGGTGCTAATCAAAGGCTTTAAAACAGCCCAGCCTCAGGAGGCTCCCTGAAATGCCATTGGATTTCACCATGCGAAGAGTCCTTGAAAGAAAATAAGCACTTTCTCCCATGCATCTGGAATGGCATGAGAAGGTGATAGCTTACTCAGGAGATGGCTGCCCCTTCTCTATAACTGCCCCATTCTTATGTCTGGGGATTGAGGCCCAAAGGCAAAGGGCAGGCTCTAGCTTTGGGGGTTACCAGTTACAAAAAGGAGCCCATGCCTCATTTAGCTATGTAAAGAGAACCTTCCATTTGAGGCCACCAGAGGTGAAACCTGCTGGTGGAGAAGGAAGGCAGCATCACTCAGTTTTTCCAGAGACCCCAGATGAGAGGAACTGCTGTGAAAATGGGAAAGAGAGCATGAACCATTGCTATAGGAATCCCACAGCCTGGAAGAGTTTGCACAGAAAGAATTCCTACCATCTACCCTACAAGAGGAAGGAGGGCATCATCTTTGTACCTCCCAAATAATAACAATCCTTTCCTTTCGCATGGATATTTTACTATTCAAATATCTTTCACCCACACACTATCTTTGTTGATATTTAACTACAATCTTGTGAGACAGGCATGACAGGAGTTATCCCAATATAGAGATAGAGAAGCTGAGGCTCAGAAAGATGAAGCGATTATGACAGTGTTGAGACTTGGCTCAGATCCCAGTCTACAGAGCACAAAATCACAGACTTGGAAAGGTCCACAAAGGCTAGTCCAACACAGAACTGAACGAGAATGGTGTCTACACAATACCCAACAAATAGTTATCTAGCCTTTCCTTAAAGGCCTTGAATGATGGGGAACTCACTACCTCCCAAGGAAGCCCACTCCACTGTGGGACAAGCTTTCATCATCGGCAAACTTTTCTTTAAATCAAGCCTCAATCTATTTCTTTATAACTTGTGTTGTCTACTTTGTCTGCCCTCCATGGCCTGGCAGAACAAGGGTAATTCTCTGATATGAGGACCCTTCAAACAGATAAAGGCTGCTTTCTTGCACCCTCTGTCTTTATCCAGCAGAAGCTATGAGGCGATCCCAGCAGGTATAAGGGAAAGGGAGAGTAGAGGAAGGGGATGGGAAGGGCCTTTCACAAACCCAGTTCGTCTGACTCCAAGTTCAGAGGGCTCTTTGTACTACACCTCGAGACTTTATAATCTAATTCTGCAGCCATCCTGCCGGTGTCTGACACTCCCACCATCAGAGTTATTCCTTTGGGGTAAGACATAAAGTGTCCAGGAGGTATTGGTTAAAATGCAAATGTGTTCAATTAGGCTATGGTGATACATCAGCCCATTTGCAAACACTGGTAGCTTTGCACAAAATAGTATAGATGACCAGCTAAAGTGTTGCCTCACCCACAGGTCTTCCCCATATGGAAACAATTCCATCATAGATCAAGGGCACCAAGAGACTGGGACAAAAGAGAAAGGTCATGGAAGGGGGTGTTTGGGAAGGCTACAGGTCATGAGCCTGGCCCAGGGAGAATGGAGGCAACTAAAGTGGGATCCAGGGGTCATCAGGAGACAACATGGTGGGATAAACATGACTACAGAATGTGAAAATGTCCAAGCTGGATCCTGGAGAGCATCTACTCAAAATCCTTCATTTTAGAAGATGAGCTCTGAGAGGAGAAGCAGCTATCTAAGGTCATACAAGAAGATGGTGGCAGCATTGGGACAAACTCAGCTCTTCTGACTTTCAGCCTCAGGCTTCTCCAAGGACCTCAGGTCTTCCTCCTCATCTTCTGGTCAGGCCTAAATTACCCTCTAGCCCAAGGGTTGCTCAAATGAGATCCTGGGCTGGGCAGACATTTCTGCCCTGGTAGAATGACATCTTGACCTCAGCCTGGGGCATCAACTCTCGATCCCTTAGCTGTCCTGTGGAATGCTGTCCTTTCCAGAGTTTCTACCTTTAAGACTCATCTTAGGTAGAGGCAGAGAAAACCACCTGCTGGTATGTTTACATGGACTGAGAATGACACCCAGTGCCTGGCAGTGAGGGAGCTTGATCCCAGCCTGTCCTCCAGGAGCACTCACTACCTGCCTGTTCTATTTAAAGGTAAGAGTCAGAATTAATTTGGGTATCAATTACCCATTTGTTCAGCAGGCTCCCTATAATTAGACCTGTGAAAGCTCGTTGGGGGAGGGGGTCTGCCTAGTAAGCAAGCTCTTTATTACACACCACACACACATACACACACACACATGCACACACACACACACACACACACACACACACATACTGCCTGTTTCCCATATCTGTGAGCCCCCTTACATCTCTCCCTCCTTCTTTCCCTCCCATATACCCTCGCTCCAGGACACAGACCACAAAGAGGAGAAGGGAGGAAGATGGGATGCAGGACCAGATCAGTACATTTTAAAGACAGTTCATACATTTTGTATAAACTATGTTACTGGGTGGGGAGAAGGAGTTGGGGAGTCAGGGTTTCTTTTGTAAAGAGCCAGGCAGGTTTCTAGGGAACTCTGGCCCAGATCCTTTATTATACTCCCTCCCCCTAAGAGTTTTATCTCCTCCTTCCCATCTCCCCTAGAACCATATGTTAGAGCTGGAAGGCACCTTGGACACCATTTAGTCTAATTGCTTCATTTTATGGAGGAGACCTGACTCCCACAGAAGTGAAGGGAGTTGCCTAAAGTCATTCAGATCATAGGGGCTCTCTTCCTCCTCCTCCTCCTCATCCTCAACCTCCTCCTCTTTCTCCTCTTCCTCCCATAATCTTCCTTCTCCTCCCTTCTCCCTCCTCCTTATCCCCCTCCCCTTCCTTCCTCTCTCCCTCCTCATTCTTCCTCTCCCTCCTCCTTCTCCCTCCTCTTTCCCCCTTTCCTCTCTCCCTCCTCCATCTCCCTCCTTCTTCCCCCTTTCCTCTTTCCCTCCTTTCCTCCCTCCTTCTCCTTCCCCTTTTTCCCTCTCCCTCCTCTCTCTCCACTTCTTCTCCCTCATCTTCTTTCCCAATTTCTCCCAGTCTAGCCTTTCCCCTTCCCCTCTTTTCCAGTTCTCCCCTTTTTTCACCTTTCTTCTTCTACCCCTCTACTCTTATTTCTTTCTCCTCCATCCTCCCATCTTGCTGCCTTTTCAGATCAAAGTCACACCTATACCACATTCTCCCAGGTGCAGCTACTCCTCAAGGAGGGACCCTGGCCTGACCTAGCTCAGTCAGTTTTCACCCACATGTGTCTGTGGAGCAGACAGAGATAATCTGCGTGGTCAGGCATCCTTGACCTTGGGACTGGGAGAGACCCAGGATACTGGAGGCGGGAGTCAGAAAAGCCCCTGTATGTGTTCTTTCTCTTCATCTAGATTCTCCTAGCTCAGCTGGGGCTGGAGCGCAGGCTTGGCACCCTCCCTTCTATCCCCTCTGTCACTTCCTCTTTCTGTGTCTTTCAGGCTCTCTCAGTCTGTTTGTCTCCTTTGGGGGAAGAGTTCTTGTTGTTGTTGCATTTGCTCTTCGTTTTCGAAGAGGCCCGTGGCATCAGGGAAATGATGACACGACTTACAGTTGACTTGGATTTGAGTGAGGGAGGGCTGGGCAAGGTCACCAGCCTCACTTTCTCCTCCAGAGCCATCTGCGTCCAGTGGCCTGATATTCATCAGGATGACTGGAGATGACCCAGGATGCAATGGGAGACCCTGGCCCTTTTAGGCTAAGGCCTTTTCATGTACTCACTTAGAGTAAGGTAATGCCTATTCAGTGAATAGGCCTCTTTAAGAAGGGAGTCAAGGGATGGCCCTTTTAATTAGAAAAAAAGAAAAAAAATCAAGCTGGGAAGGGAAGACCCTCAGAGCTGCTGTTCCAAAGAGAAACAGTTACCACTGACATCCACTCTAAGCCAGGAGGGCCCAAAATACAGCCATCTACTCCGCTCACTGATGCCCCCTTCCTGACTATCAATGACACTGTACCATCAATGGAAAAGTTGGCTTGAAGAAGGAAAGGGAAATGACCCTGTTCCACAGCCCAGCTTCCCAGTGGGGAGAGATGGAAAGGAACCTGGGAGAGAGGGTTGGAGGCGGAAAGAATTTCTCCTATGTATTATGGAATCACAGAATCTTAGAATTCTGGGTAAAGGGTGGACATAAGACTGAAACCCAGGCCCTCCAGTCCTGCATCCATTTTCCATGATTTGCATGGCATTTCAGAAGAAGAAAAGGAGAATTCTTTTCAATTCTTTAGCAAGTGCTTGTCAAGCACTTTCTATGTCCAGATTAAGTAAGGGTGACACAAAACCTGAAGAAGTTCAGGGGGCCTACTATGGGACTTAAGACACTTTAATGATGACGGTAATAATAACTCATGCTCAACTAGTACTTTAGGGCTTAGAAAGCACTTTTCCACATAGTAGCCCATTAGGGTCAGGAGGGCAAGTTATCATTTCCCCCATCTTGTAACCAAGGCAACTAAGATTCATGGAACTTAATGTCGTGGTTGAGTCATTTTAGTCACGTCTGATTTTTTGTGACCCCAGTTGGGGTTTTCTTGGCAGAGATACTGGAGTGGTTTGTCATTTGTTTCTCCAGTTCATTTTACAGATGAGGAAACTGAGGCAAAAAGGGTGAAGTGACTTGCTCAGGTTCACACAGCTAGTAAGCGTCTGAGGCCAGAACTTAATATTACATAGCTAATATGGGCAATAGCCTTCATCAGATCTCAACCACTAACTCCAAACTAGTGTGCTTTCTACTCACTCACCCACAGAATAGGAATGACTAAAACTGAGCCCATCTATTTCCCAGCATCACTTGCTAACCTTCCTGTAAGGGATCCAGAAAGGGGTCCTCTCTGGTCCAGGACCAACCTCCACCTTCAAAGAAGGCACAGCAAGGTGGTTCTTTTCATGAAATCACGCCTCCGAAGTTTCAGAAGCCTTTTCTAGCTGGAAGGGCAGATGTGGGCTTCATTGTTTGTGGGGAAAAGAATGATGGTGTATTATCGGAAATATTAATTCATGCAAAAAGGTTCATTCTTTCCTTTTTATGTGCAAATTATGCAACGTAATTGTTTTACAATGATTAATATTATTTCAGGGCCTAACAAACACCATTTACAATGCAAATTGCCTCCAGGCTGCAGAAAGGGAAGGACAATCAAAGAAAGGGGTGGTGACGCCAGCACCAGCCTGGAGGATGGAGGAATGATGGGTGAGGGATAATAATAGCTCCCATTTTGGTGGCATTTTACAGGTTCCAAAGTGCTTTCTTTGCAACCTTCCTGTGAGGAAGGGAGTATGGGTTGCCTTATCCCCATTCAACTAATCTCTATCTAATCTATCTGTCCATCTCTCTATTTATCTATCTGTCTGTCTCTGTCTACCTATCCATCTCTCGCTCTCTTTCTCTCTCTCTCTCTCTCTCTCTCTCTCTCTCTCTCTCTCTCACTGTCAATCCATCTATCTATCTATCTATCTATCTATCTATCTGTCTGTCTGTCTGTCTGCCTGCCTGCCTGACTACCTATCCATCCATCCATCTATCTATCTATCTATCTATCTATCTATCTATCCATCCATCCATCCATCCATCCATCCACTCATCTATCTATCTATCTATCTATCCATCCATCCACTCATCTATCTATTTATCTATCTATCTATCTATCTACCTATCCCACCCTCTCACAAAATCCTGTGAACCAAGTAATGTAAGAGGTATTGTCCCCATTTTGCAGATGAGGAAATTGAGGTGTTATACTCCATCAGAGTTGGGATTTGGACCCAGGTCTTCCAATTCCGAGTCTTACATGATTCTTTCCTCCATCCTGAGTTGCCTTGAGAGACCTCACAAACAATGTCTTCTGCCCCTTCCCTCCCCAGTCTTGGAGCATTATTACCTCCTTGCTGGTTTATTCATGTCTACTGAATTTCTCAGGGGGGAACTGAGCATCCCCGGGTCTCTTTTCCCTTCCCCAGACTTCCCTCCAATATCACGAGTTCTCAACTCCTTACCAAGAGAAATGCACAGTACTAGGTGGTGGGAAGATGGGAAATTGGAAAATAACAACACAGGGAGATGTGTCAAAAATACCCATCTGTTCTAATCCATCCCCTCATTAATAACGTCCCCTCCCCCCACTGAGGAAGAGAGAAGCAGGAGCCCTCCCGCTAGGCTGGGCACCCCACCCTGCAGGGCTGGCCAGCCCGGCTCGCTTTCTACAGCTAAATTCCAGAAAAGTGCGATTAACACACACTTTGCACCACGTACCAAACACAGTCTGAGCCGTTTCAGGCATTCACCAGTTGTTGTGGCTTAACCCAAGGCTCACTAGCAGAGGGGGCTCATGAGAACTTCCCCGCCCCCAGCTCTTTTGCCATCATGGAGCTCTGAACGGAGCCAGAAACAAAGTCTGTGAACTGTCAGTGCTGAGAGTGGTGTTAGAGATCAGCTAGCTCAATTCCTTGCTTTGACAGATCAGAAAACTGAGACCCAGATAGACAAAGAGTCTTGCTGAAAGAACATCCAGCCTTGGAACTGGTAGAGCATTTAGAGATCATGGAATCCAGCTTCTGTATGTTATAGATGGGGAAACTGAAGCTAAAAGAAAGAAAGAAGCCTAAGTGGCAGAATAAGGACTAGAACCTGGACTTTCTAACTCCCAGTCCCTGAAGTATCTGGATGGTAGATGGGGGAAGGGAAAGAACAAGCATTTATTAAATACCTACTGTTTGTGGGCCGGCATGTTAAGTGATTTACAAATACTATCTCATTTCATTCTCACAATAGTTATAGTTAAGGAAACTGAGGCAGACAGAGGTTAAATTACTTGTCCAGGGTCACATAGCTGGTAAATGTATGAAGTCAAATCTGAACTCAAGTCTTCCTGACTCCAGGCCCAGAGCTCTATCCACTGCTCCACCCAGCTGGAGAGCCAAGGCAAGGTTTTCTTGGTCCATTGGGGAAGGTTCAAAAGTGATTGTTGCCTATATTCATATCCACCACAGGCTCTGGGACTTCATAAAAACTTATGCAACATGTCTTATCACAAAATAAATCCATGTGGCATTAAACATTGGTGCATTTACAAAAATGTCTTATTAGAGACCATCCTTCATTGCAGCCCCATCCTACATGGTGGAGACAGAGTAGTAAAAGGCAAAGAGCTCTCTGGCTCTAGAATCTGAGGATGCCCAATCGCTGAGACATCTGTGGGAAACTGGAGACAGAGGGAGTCTATCCTTAAGTCTTTGTTATTGTTCAGTCATATCCAACTCTTTGTGACCCCATATGGGGTTTTCTTGGCAAAGATACTGGAGTGGTTTGCCATTTCCCTCTCCAACTCATTTTACAGATGAGGAAACTGAGGCAAATAGAGTTAAGTGACTTGCCCAAGGTCACACAGCTAGTAAGTGTCTGAGGCCGATTTTGAACTCAGGTCTTCCTGACACTGGCAGAATTGGGAGGGCCCTTAGAACACAGAATGTCAGAGCTGGAAGGAATTTGAAGAGATAAACAAAGATAAGTCAGACCATTCAGTTTTAAAGAAGAGGAAATTGAACCTTAGAAAAGGAAAGAATTTTGCTACAAGTCTCTTCGATCTTAGCATAGAAGAGGTCTTTAGGGAGCATCCCATCCAGCTCCCTGACTTTCTAGGCCCAGACAGAGGTGACTTCCCCAAAGCCTCTGAGTTTAGGACAGAGCGCCCCTTTACTTATAGCACTGTACTCATTGTTATCACTGCTCTGGTTTACAAACCTATAAATTCAAGCAGCGTGAAATTTGCTAGAGAGTAAGGGGGGAGGTATCGTCTACATTGTTGAATAGCTAATTTGTTATAGCAACAATATTGGCGCAATGTTGCGAATGGTTTCCTTAGTAACCCAAGAAAGTATATAGGAAAGGCATTTTTAAAATATAATATAACGTTTCCATTTGAATTTTGAATAAACTTTCACATGAGGTAAGAATGTGATGTTCTAAAAATACCAGATGAAACAGTCAGCCCACTTATTCAGTCTATCCACGTGGCTTTTGAGTACAAAAATATTATACTGACTGGAAATCTGTCCAACTCCCAGAAATTTGTCTGAGTGTGCTGGTCAGTCCTCGATTCCTGTAATTCCAGAGCTAAATATTGAGGAAACGCTGGGAAATGGATTCTTTTCATATTTATCATAGGATGTCAGAGCTGAGAGTGACCTCAGAGGTCAGTCAGTCCAACAGTCCAACTCCTCCCCAAATGGGAATTCCCCTCTCCCAGCATCCCTCCTCCCCAGGTGATCATCTAGCCTTCATCTGAAGGATGGAGAAGTCACCAGCATCTGTGGAAACCTAGGGGAAGAATTTATTCTTAAGCCTTAGTTATTCACAGAATTGACCTCAACTTTGGAGTCACAGGCAGCTGCACATAGATAGCATCTTTCTTTAAGGGAAGATAATTTGGACACTTTGGAATGAATGGATGGATGGATGAATGAGAAGGCATTCATTGCATATTTACTATATGCAAAACTTTAGGAATACAAATACAAAAGCAATAGTTCCTGCCCGCAAGTTACAGCATCTCAAGGAGCTTATCTTCTAATGAAGAAATAACACAGAGGAACATTGACTACGGAAAGGTGTTTGGATCCAGGAAGTCACCAGGATTGTGGATGGATCAATAGAGAAGTTAATTGATACATCCTTCCCAGGAAGCAATAGTAGCAGATGCATTGACCATTGTTCTTAGTGGTGGCAAAAGGGAAAGGGAAGAAGAAGGTACTGGTGGGGGGTGTGGAGTGGGTGAGGACAGTACATAAATGGCACTAGGTTGAAAAATGGTGGGTGAAAAAGTATGGCTGACCAGATAGAGAGCTCACCAATCAGAACATTTGGAGACCACACAAATGTCAATGTGATATCTCATCTTCTCCTACCCCTCCTCCCCAAAGTATGTAACTTTAAAAGGTATCATTGGTTTATCTGAAAAGAATATAAATGCTAAAGTGATGTCAGAAATGGAGATTAGCTCTCCTTATTTGTCATTTGAAGAGATATTGAAAGAACAGGTATACTTTCTCTAGGAAACAGAACTGTGTGTAAACATAGCTGCGTTCTAACCCATAGCTGCCTGAGAAGGTTTTGAATGAATTCAGGGTATGTATGAGCTTAACCAGGGACCAAGATCTGATCTGAGGGGGGAAGTTTCTTTTCTTAAGGAAAAAAGGTGGGAATTAAGGGTTGGACAAGAAAACTTTTAAGGCCCCCTCCAGCTTTAAATCTTTTGAGCCTATGCAGGAGACCGTAAAGCCTGAAGTAGTTATAATCTGTAGGGTACTATTTTCCCTATTTGAGTGGCAATGGGTAAGTCTGCTAATCTCCCTAAACCTTCACACCTCAGTTTCCTCATCTGCAAAAATGCAAATGTTGAAATAGATCATCCCTAAAGTTCCTTTGTGTTAAGTTCAGCCAAGGAGTGCACTTGCAAGGAAGTGTCTGCACAGAGCCTGATGGGGCAGTTAGAGTATAGAACAGCTCTCTCTCTCTCTCTCCCTCCCTCCCTCCCTCCCCCATGTGTGTGTGTATGTCTGTCTGTCTTTGTGTGTGCGTATGTGTGTCTGTCTGTCTCTCAGTCTCTGTCTATCTCTCAGTCTCTGTCTCTCTGTATCTCTGTGTCTCTGTCTCTCTCTCTCTCTCTGTCCCTGTGTCTCTCTCTGTCTCTGTCTCTGTCTCTGTCTCTCTGTCTCTGTCCCTCTCCCTCTCCCTCTCTCTCCCTCTGTGTGTGTATGTCTGACTGTCTGTCTGTCTGACTGTGTGTATGCGTGTCTGTCTGTCTCTCAGTCTCTGTCTCTCTGTCCCAGTCTCTCTCTCTCTCTGTGTCTCTGTCTCTGTCTCTGTTCCTCTCTCTCTCTCCCTCTCTCTCTGTCTCTCCATCTCTGTCTCTCTCTCTCTCTCTCTCTCTCTCTCTCTCTCTCTCTCCATCTCTCTCTCTTCTCTGTCCTATCCCTCTCTCTCCTCTCTTCGTCTCTCTCTCTATCTCTCTGTTTTCTCTCTCTCCTCTGTTCTTCCTTCTCCCTTCTATCTCTCTCTCTCCTCTGCTCTCTCTTTCTTCTCTCGTCTCTATCTCTCTGTCTCTCTGTCTCTCTCTCTCCTCTTTCTCTCTCTCTCTCTCTGTCTCTCTCTCTCTCTCTCTCTCTCTCTCTCTCTCTCTCTCTCTCTCTCTCTCTCTCTCTCTCCAAACCCCCCCCCGCCCCCGCCCCGGCATTTAGCTCTCTTTGATGCTGTCTCTCTTTCTGTCTCTGTCTCACTGTGTTTCCCCTCTTCCTGTCTTTCCTCCTTGCACTCTTTTCCTCCTCTCTCTTTCCCCCCTGTCCCTCTTCCTCTCTCTTTCCAGCTCGTCGTGTGTCTCTTTTTTTCTTTAGATCTGCTTGGGTGCCTCAGGTACCTCCCCCTGGGATCGCTGTGTTTCATCAGTTAGACTCAAATTGGTGCAAACAGGTAATTTGGAGATTACAAGATTTATTCTTCTATAACAGTGATTACTGATTGCTAATGATAGTGCCGATTTTAGGTGTTTAAAACCTTGACAGTTACAATACCCATATGATTTATTACTGTGCCTTAAAGACAGGCTTCCGGCCCAGCCCCTGAGGACAGACAGGCACTGGCTTTCCCTGGGGCTGTGCCCAGCATCTTGTGGGTGTTGAATGAGTGCTTATTAATGTGAGTAATGATAATCGCCAAGACTAGGACAGTAATTATGGGGATATTGAGTCATGCCAGCTGCCTGTGATTTTATAGATTTTTAAAATGTTTGCCTTTCTGAACAAATACCTCATTAAATGGGCCATTAGCTGTGTAAATGATTGGCCACAAACTTCTCTCTCTCTTCCTTTCCCAATCTTGCTGGCAAGTGGAGCCCGGGCTTCCCAGAGAGGCAGAGCTCCTGCTCCAAAGAAGGCAGAGACTAAACAGATTTGGACTGCTCCCCTCACCTGGGACCAGCTGCGGTGCAAAAGGGCATCAAGGAACTCCCTCCCCCTCCTTATCTGAGGTGAGCAGGCCAAGTTGGGAAGCGTCAAAATGTCAGGTTCTCAGGGGAAGTAGGACCTCCATTCCCCCAGCTGGGACAAGCAGCTCCCACCAAGTGCCCTGAACACCCACTAGCAAGTTATGAGCCCCCAGCTTGACAAAAAATGAGCCTGGCAGGATCTCAACATGGTGAAATCCCTGAGGGAATCTCAGAGGACAGCTAGTCCAGAGTCCCTGGGTAGGACTTCACAGCTGAGAAATCATCATCCAACATTTGCCTGAATACCTCCACTGAGGGGAAACTCACTACCTATCCAGGCAGGTGTGTTCTACTTTTGAACGGCTCTAATCGGGAGGTATTTCTCCTTTACACTGAGCCCAACTCTATTTCTCTGAGACTGTGGTCCTCACAACCCCTAATCATCCTGATTCTACTCTTTGAGGCCAGGCAGAACAAATTCAATCCCTGTTCCTATGACAGCCCTTCAAATGGCTGAAAATAATAACCCTTCCCCCATCCCCTAAATTTTCTCTCCTGCAGACTAAATAGCCCCAGTCTTTTTTCAACTGCTCCTTTTATTGCATAGACTCCAATCTCTAATCACTTGCCTCTGAGTGTGCTCCAATCTGCCAGTGTCACTCACAGACACATAGCTTGGGTCCTGGGGTGCCAGAACCCCAAAGTATCAGAGCTGGAGGGAGCCGTGGGGACCATCTGACTCAAATCATGGCATACTGGAGGGAGAGAGGGCCTTAGAGAGACTCCTGTTACCAGCGAAGAGAGTGAGACCCAGAAAGGATGAGATCTGCCCACAGTCCCAGGACAAATTAGTGACGGATAACTCTCCAAATTCAGTCTGGCTTTATGGTCCAGTGTCCTCTCCCCTGTATCAAGTTTTATTTCTCCTGGTTTTTCTGACAAGGAACATAAGACCCAAAGAGCTCAAAGTTGTTCAGAGCACAAAGTTGCAGAATTGAGACTCGCTTAATGCATGTTTATTGACTGACTAATCCTGAGCTCTCCTAACTCCCAACCCAGGACCCTTTCCATCGCACCATTGAATCTTCCACACAGCTACCATATGGATATTCCTCACACATAGGTCTAAATATAGCCACTCTCCTTCTCAAGAAGATTTAGGGGCTCCCTATTGACTCCAGAATAAAATACAAATGTCTGCTCGGTGTTTAAAGTCCTTTACAATCTGGCTCCAGCCTATATTTCTAAGTTGATTATTCAATACTTCCTGTCATGTCCTACACAATCCAGACAACTTCCCCACTTGCCATTCTTGGCACAGAATACTTCAACTTCCACCTCTGCACAGGTTGATCTCCCCTGCCTGGAATGCCCTCAGTCCTCACCCCCACCTCTGGAACAACCTTGGAATCCTAGCAAGGATCAAGTGCTCTCTCTTACAAGGCCTTTTCTGACTCCTGTTCCACCCCAGCTTTTAGGACTCTTCCTTCCCCCTAAAATATCTCTGCCTTGACTTTGCATATATCTTGTTTAGCTATCTGGGTATGTGTTGATCTCTACAGCTTAACCTCACCCAATAGGATGCAAACTCTCTGAGGACAAGAACCCTTCTATTTTGCCCTTATATCCTCAGATCCCTAGCACAGTACTAGGTACTTAGTAAATATTTAGTAACAGTTCCTTGAATTTAAATGGTCCTAAGGAATTCAGAAACATTAAGCTAAACTGCAGGAACCTTCCCTCTCTTCCATGAATTCCTCCACTCTTTCTGCTGTGTGCTCAGTCCTAGCTCACCACCACCATTCAAACACTTAGTGAATGAATGGGGGATTTGGAGTTGGG
The DNA here is from genome assembly GCF_011100635.1 of Trichosurus vulpecula. Lineage (NCBI taxonomy): Eukaryota > Metazoa > Chordata > Mammalia > Diprotodontia > Phalangeridae > Trichosurus > Trichosurus vulpecula. The sequence continues at coordinate 74,040,030 of NC_050574.1, read as the reverse complement.
CGACCTATCCTGGTGCTGCCTGGCTGTGTGATTCGGGGTAAGTCACTTAACCCCTCTGAGGGTTGCTTTCCTTCTCTGTAAAATAGGGTTCAAAATATGTCCCCTACTTTAAGCACTCTGGAAATGGGAGCTACTATCATCTTGCCCAGCCAGCAATATAGCTATTGTCTCCTGTTTCTGCTCTGGTGTCTGGGTCTCCCCGTGCCCTCAGATTCTGAACCTGTCTTCACAGGAACCTTTTCCCCCATCAAAAATCAATTTTTTCCAAAGAGCCATGTCTGTACATTTCCTTTGTCCCCATCACATCTTACTTTGTATCAGGTTTATTAATACATATGACATATCCCTCATTTAATTCAATTAGCACTTATTAAGTGCCTACTATTTGCCTAGGGCAGCTCAGTGGCTCAATGGAGCTTGGAAACAGGAAGACTCATCTTTGTGAGTTCAAATCCAGCCTCAGACATGCCCTGTTGTATGACTCTAAGGCAAGTCACTTCACTCTGCTTGCCTCAGTTTCCTCATCTGTAAAATGAGCTGTAGAAGGAAATGGCAAAACACTCCAGTATCTTTGCAAAGAAAACCCCAAAATGGGGTCACAGGGAGTCGGATATGACTGGACAATAAAAGTAACTATTTGCCTGGCAGTGTGCTAAACACTGGGAAAACAAAGACAAAACCAAAAATAACCCCTGCCTGCAAGGGGCTTATATTTTATTAAACCATAAGCTCTTTGAGGGCATGGATTGAGTTATTTTTAACCTCTGTGTTCTACAGCACAAGGCCCAACATAAAGTGGATGCTACCTAGATATTTATAGACTGGGATATGGTACAGTGCTTGATTTGGCAGGAAAATGGTTGTTCAGAGTCTGGCTAATAGCTGACTGACCTTGGGCTGCTCGTTTCTGCTTCCTAGGCCCAGTTCCCTCATCTGTGAAATGGGAGGATCAGACTAAATGGTTGCTAAGGTCCCTTCCAGCTATGATCCTATGAAAGAAGTCTCTCTCTTTCCCAATAAAAAGTGCTAAGCTAAGTATTTTTAGATTAAGTAGACAAAGTTTGAAATAGAAAAAAACATTTTTCTGAAAATTTATGATGGCCTTCCATCCTTCTGGAAATAGTGCTGGAGGAGGAAAACTTTGTTGTCATTCACCCAGCTGCCCCTAAACAACAGCCACCTCCAACCACCACCTACAGAGGATCTGATACAATCAGCAAGCTCCTGACACTCTTGCCAAACCATCCCCATTCACACGCACACCCAGAGTGGAGGATGAAGAAAATGAATCATCATCATCCTTCCACGCTTTCCATCCATGACCCCAGTCAGACTTTGGAGACAAAATAGCTACAGGCAGACAGTGGGAGGCAGGGAGGTAGGAAGAGAGAGTGCCATGTTGCAAGGGCATTTGGAGATAAAGCTTCCACATACCAAGTCCAGACCGATTGGCTCTGGCTAAGGATTCCATGCCAGGGACACTGATTAGAAGTGAGACATGACAATGACTTTGTGGCTTGGCCCGCCAAGGCTGTTAAGGAGCATTCTAAGAGCCTGAGGAACAAGAGATGGAGGGATAAGAAGGACCGTGGGCCAGGTGACACAGCACCTGCTCACAGGGAAACTTCAACACACCTAAAACCAAACTCATCTTCTTTCTCCCAGACTGGCTTCCCTTCTCAATATTCCGCTTTTGTCACTGACATCACCATCGTTCAAATTTCAGTTATATCCTTGATTTTCTTGTGGTAGGCAGTAGAGTGGATACAGCACTATACCTGAAGTCAGGAAGACCTGAGTTCAAATCTGGCTGTGGGACTCTGGGCAAGTCCCTTAACATCAGTCTGCCTCAGTTTCCTCAACTGTAAAATGGGGATAATAATAGCACTTGCCAGGGTTGTTGTGAGAATTAAATGAGATAACATTTGCAAAGTTCTTAGCACAGTGCCTGGCATATAGTAGATGTTTAATAAATGCTTACTCCTTTCCCTTTCTCTTCCTATATGTAGTCGATCACTTAGTCCTACCAAGTCTGTTTCTGGAACAATTCTCCTATCTCTCTTGTCCCAGTCAACTCTGCATTGAGAGTCAAGAAATGTGGGTTCAAGACCCAGTTCCAACACTTGCTAGCTGTGGGACCCTGGTCAAGTCATTTCGCTTCTCTAAGACTTAAGTGTTCTCATCTGGAAAATCAATATTTTACTTTAAATGCTATATTCCATCAGAAGTAAACTCCTTGAGAGCGGGGATTGTTTCATTCTTTGTATTTCTATCTGCAGAGCCTGGTATATAGTTGCTGTTTTCCGTCATTTTTCAGTATTGTCCAACTCTTCAAAGGCCCTATTTGGGGTTTTCTTGACAAAGATATTGGAGTGGTTTGCCATTTCCTTCTCTAGCTCATTTTTACAGATGAGGAAACTGAGGCAAACAGGGTTAAGTGACTTGCCCAGGGTCACATAGCTAGTGTCAGAGGTCAGACTCAGGAACTCGGGAACTTATTCCACCTTGGGATGTGTAGAATAATGCTTAGCCCTGCTATGGTGTCAGGACAAAGAAGTCCAAGGTTTGCTGTTCCCAAAACAGAGGGAAGATCTCCTCTGTCATTATCTCTCTTCTGAGAGCAACTAGGGCTGTGTTTTAGCCATGTGTTTTAGCTCAAACTGGCTCACAGAAACTGATTGTTAATTTTCAGTGTGAGAGATTTACATCCTGGAAATCGGCAAACTCTATAATAATCAATGCTTGATTTGTTGTTTCTTTGATTGTCTAGACTTCAGAAAGTGATAAAGACAATGTAACTGCAGATTAAACTTAAAAGTGATTCCTGCATATATATTCCCTCCAGAAAGCTGATTGTTAAATATTTACCAGCACACATGGGGAGCTCCTGATATGGGGGTGGTTGATTACAACAGCATTTCTGCACCAGAGATATTGAAAGATCCCAGAGAGGAGGAAGGTGCTGGTATACACTTGGTGGATCTCAAGACTGTCTATTATTTGATGATGGGGTATGCATAGCTGTGAGTTTGTTATTTGACGTAAGCTGACCATGAAAATGGAAGCACAGATGTACTTGTGCTTTGAACTGGAGACTGAGTTGACCTTGGGTCATAGAGGTAGTAAATGTATAGTAAATGTGAAAACTAGACTCTCTCTCTCTTTGTCTCTCTCTTTGTCTCTCTCTCTCTCTCTCTCTCTCTCTCTCTCTCTCTCTCTCTTCCCCCTCCACGCATGTGTCTATCTCTATGTCTTTGTGTCTTTCTCTGTTTCTCGCTGTCTTTCTGAGTATGTCTCTGACTTTCTGTCTCTCTGTGTCTGTCTCTGTTTCTCTGTGTGTGTGTCTATCTCTCTTTCTGTCTGTCTCTGTCTCTCTGTCTGTCTTTGTCTGTCTCTCTGTCTCTGCCTCTCTGTCTCTGTCTCTCTGTGTCTCTGTCTCTCTCTCTCTTTCTTAACAAATTATAGTACCTTTGTGTGTTTGCATGCCAATGTGTGGACATGTTTTTGTGAGTTTCTGTGTTGCTCTGAGTTCTGAGTTGTGTTGCTTCATACAACATATGTAGCAGGTTGGGGAGGAGGCAGTGATGAAGTCATGAAATCAGGTCTAGTCTCCTGTCATGTCCCTGAATTCCTGGCTTCCTGTCCAGGCCTCACCACCTCTTGCCTGTCACAATCTCTTCCCCTACAGCCTCTGCCCTCACTAATACATCATTCACACAGCTGCCAAACTGATTGATAACACACAGATCAGACTGTGTCATTCCTTTGCTCAAGAAGCTCTCATGGCTCCCTATTTTAGCATAAAATATGAACTTCTCTCATTAGTGTTGAACACCCTTCACAATTTGGCTCTGGCTGAACTTGTCAAGCTGGTTACACATCACTTCCCCTCATGCCCTCAGCTGTAGCCAAACTGAACTACTTAATATTCCATTGACAGAATTTTTCATCTCCTTCCTCCATACCTTTGCTCAGGGTGTTGTCCACGCCAAGTATGCCAACTCTTCTTGCTCTTAGATTCTCTTGGAATCCCTAATTTCCTTCAAGTTTTATCTCAAGTGTCACCTCCTTTAAAGAGATTATCGGAATCTTCCAAGCACATCCCTCCATCATTTTGCATCTACTTTGTATATATTCTGTCTTTAGTTATCTGTGAACAAGGTGTATGTCCACCTTCCTGCCCCCTCCCCACCAGCAAAATGTAAACTCTATGACAGCAGGGGATGAATCATTTTTATCTCTATATCTTCAGCATCTTGCACAGCACTCAGCACATAGTAGGCACTTTAGGCACTTAATGTTTCTTAATTTCACAAGGGCATAGAGGGGACCTTAGAGGCTATCTTGACCAACGCCTTCATTTTACAGATGAGGAAAAGGTATCCCAGAGGGGTTATGACTTTTACAAGGTCACACACATAGTATCAGGGGCAGGATTTGAACCCAGGTCTTGATTGATTCTGTCTCTGGAGAGGGTCTCAGGGGCACTGGGCTAACTGGCCAGTGCTGGTGCCACCACCTACAAATGGTAGTGTAGTGTGATCTTGAGCAAGTCACTTCTCTCTGGGCCTCAGTATTATCATCTGTGAAATGAGTTTGGTTGGACTAAATTATCTTTGAAATCCCTTCTAGCTCTAAATGCTATAATCCTTTGAATTATGAAAATTGGCCTGTTTTGCCCTGGGGAGGAATAATCTTGATGAGAGAATTCAGCAGAGGAAAGCTCTGACAGCGCACCCTCTCCTCCAGCAGGGGCAGGCACATGCCCATCACACAGCAGGACTGAGCCAATCTCCACAAGGTCAAAACAAGCCCAGTCCTGTCCTTATCTTCCCTCCCAAGGCTGCAAGTGAGCTCACAGGCTAATACTCTGCAGGGAGCCGCCCTGAAGAACCTGTCCTCAGGAACCCTCCCTAGGCCGACAGCCCAGTCCCTGTGCAAGAGCATGTGTCGGTGGGGGTGTGGGGCGTGGTGGCGATGAGGAAGGGGGAAGGGGAGAGGGCCACGGGCCACATGGAGCTATGTGCTGACTGCCCTTGGATCCGCCTGCCCTGAGGGTTTTGGATGCTAAGCAGAAGCAGTGGAGGTACAGGTCAGGGACTTCTAAGAACCAGGGACAGCTCTTAGCCCCAGCTACCAACATTTCTGTGGTCACAGCAGCCACTTAGCTTCAGGATGACTGTCAAAAGATCCTGCCACCATTGACTGACCTCTCTGTCACCTTGGAGGGGTCCTGCTGACCAAAGGACGAGGGGAAGGGGAGAGAAGAGAGACAGAGACAGAGAGAGGCAGCGACAGAGATAGAGACAGAAAAAGATAAAGAGGCAGAGAGAGATGGAGAAACACAGATTCAGAGAAAGAGAAAGACAGAGAGTTAGAGGCAGGCAGACAGAGAGACAAACAGAGCAAAAACAGAAAAGAGAGATAGAGATGGAGATATAAAGAACAACAGAGAGAGAGACAGAAATAGAGAGACAGAGAGTTAGAGAGAGAGTCAAATAGAAACAGAGATAAAGCATAGAGACAGAAAAGAGAGAGAGAGAAGTATAGAGATACAGAGAGACAGAAAAACAAGGAGAAACAGAGAAAGAGATTGAGTTAGAGACAGAGACAGAGTTAGAGAGAGACAGAGGCAGAGACTGACAGACAGAGCAGAGGAACAAAAAAGAAAGAGGTAGAGAGATATAGAGAGACAGAGAGATGGAAAAACAAGGAGAAAACCAGAGAGAGAGACAGAGACAGAGAAATACAGACAGAGAAAGACAGAGAGGGAGGGAGCCAACAAAGTGATGACATGCAAACACAAGCCAACATTGTCTGCACCCAGGGCTCCAAGGCAAACCTAGAATGTTTGACGCCCTTTGGCTCTGTGGTTTCTTACCAGAGTAAGGGCAAGGACCCCAGGGTTAGCACTTGTATTCTCCACCTCACAATGGCTACTGTGGGTCACACTTGGTTATTATCTTTTGCCTCCTATTTTCTAGGGGAAAGAGAAGGGCCCTGGGCTGATGTTCATAGCTCATCCCTGCAGTATTTGTGAGTGGCAGCATCAGCACTAGCTAGTACCCATAACTTGTTATAGAGATGGGAGCTATTATCACCAAAAAAAAAAAGATGATTCTCAAGATATTATGACTATCAACCAAGCAAAGAGTTGAGAAGAGGCACCTCCCTCTTCTCCTTCTGAAGGGAAGGGCTGTGACTGAGGGATGTTGCATATTCTTCCAGACAAGGTTGTTGTGTTGGTTGGCTTTGCTTAAGCGATTTTTTTTCCTCTTTCTTTTTTTGTCCTTGTTACATGGATGGCTCATTGGATGAAGGGAGGTATATATTTGGAAATCAAGTTGATACAAAAACAAAATTTTTAAAGATATGATTGCTATCTCACATATATGGGGCACAGTATATCCAGATCATCCCTATGTAATCCCTAGTGCAAATGTTATCCTTGACAGCTAAGATCCTTTCCAGCTCTAAATTTTTGATCCTATTATCCCATTTTGTAGATGAGAATACCGGAGCCTGGAGGGATTTGCCCCACTCATAGGGCTAATAAGCATCAAATATGGTACGTGGGCCCGGGGTTGCCAGCTTTGCCCACTAAACTAGGCTCCCCTTTTATTAACAGTAGCAATCATGTATGCTTGAGTTGAAAAACAACAGTAATAATATTTTCCTCCAGGTTCTCCTTCTGCCTCTCCAGACTTTCTCTACCATGGTTTAGCAGCTTCCTCTGGACATTCACTCTGTCTCTGTGGCCCCTTCTCTGGCTGGCTGGTTTTTCCCCACTCAGATCGGCCAAACTTAGTTTGTTATTAATAGTTCACGTCTGCACAACACATTGAGGTTAAAGAAGGTCTTGCTTGCCTCAGTAAACCTCAGTGAGGGATAGCACAATTCTTATTATCCTTAATTAGTAGCTGAGGAAACTTTGCCTAAGAGAAAGGAAATGACTTAGCCAAGGTCACTGAGCCAGTAACCATCAGAAGGTTTCTGACACTTCAACGAGCTCCTCGTCCTCCCCACTGCTCTGTTTATCCAATCACCACCAGGCTTGTGCAGGGCTCTAGGACTGGTGACCCTGGAGCACAATTCAGAGAGGCCAGAGTGGGGTTGAGATGAGGTGAAGAGGAGGAGTTGGGAGGTCTGGGAGCTGGCCTTAAGACAGAAGGGTGGGGAAAGAGAGCAAAGGGAAGCTAGAGAAGTATGGAAATGTACAGGATGTGCTAAAGAGAAACCAAAGATAATAAAAATAGAAGCTCTGCATTCAGGCTCTCGCTGCATTATCGAAAGGATATTTTGGAAGCAAGTGAGGCAGACAACTCTTTGGAAAGAAATGTCTGCTGGTGCCAGATTAGGAGCAGAGTGGGCCTGGCCCAGGAGCCTAGGAGGATAGCATTGGGAGGTGAAAAGAAGGCTAAGCTAGGATTCAGAAGAGCTAGATTCAAATTCCAGCTCTGAGACTTAGTTGTCGTGGGTCCTTGGGCAAGTCATTTATGCACTCTGGGCCTCAGTTTCCTCATTTGTAAAGTGATCATTAGACTAGAAGTCCTCAAAATTCTGACAACCTATGTTGTAAGGTCCCTTTCAGCTCTGATATTCTATATTCTAATATCCCTCCCAGCTCTGCCCCTCTGTGTTCTAAGATTTCTTCCATCTCCTATGTCCTATGATTCTATAAAATACACTTTCACCCCCCCTCCCCCCAGTCCCTCTGGACTTCCAACAAGTCTCAGCAGGAGTTCTAGGTTTTCTTTTGCACTCTCCAATGAGTCCCTTTCAATCCCAGGAAGGCCAAGTTCTCCAAGGAGATAGCCCAAGGGCTCTCCAAAGCCTGAAGTCAAGAAAAAGCCTCTTCCAATCTCCAAATAAAGAAGGAGAAATCATTTCCTTCTTCAAAATCAAGACTTTTCAACTCATTCTTTATCTCTCTATATATAAAGCCCCCAAAGTCTGTGATTAGCTCACTGGAGTCTCACCCATCATCAGCACAGAGAAGGCAGAGCAAAGTGGCAATTCCCCAGAAAACACAAGGAACCTAATTTTACAAATCAATATTTCAATCAAGGACCTGTAGAGACAGATTCTCACCCCAACCCAATCAGCAAATCCCAAGAGTGGGGTCGGCTCAGTGCCACAGTACTGCAAGTCAGGAGAGCTGGATTCCAGTCCCAGCCTTGCTCCTGTCTGTCTGGATGACTATGGGTGAGCCAAGTCCACCTTCTGTTAGAATGGAAGAAATTATATTTGAACTGCTCACCCCAGCAAATCCCCTGGCCTTGACTGCATCCAAGAAGCCTCCATGCTATGTGTAAGCTTCCCTACAATAGTCCATTCACTGAGGGCAGGGTTTTGGGAAGGAGTACCATCTCTGGGCATGATGGGACCAGAAGCCATAGATGGGTCATTCAAGGAAAGAGGGTTGAGTGCTCACATGGAGGCTAGCAAGGTGAGGCAGAGTTGTTGATGGAGCAGAAAGATGGGTCAAATAGGAAGGTTCAGACTGGAATATGTGGTCTAAAGGTAGGCAAGAATCCAAGAAAATAAGTGTCTAAACAAGTTTGAGCTCACACACAGAATACCATGTTGCCAATCTGCCTTGATCAACATGTTGACTAGACTGGCATTCCTTTTTGTGCCCCAGCACTTGGGGCTAACTCAATGCCTTTTTTTGGAATGTGATCCCCACTTTGGACAGTTCCTGGACACTGCAAGTCCTCCCATTCATTGTGTTAAACACAACTCGAGATGCAAAGATATAAACCCAAGTAGGATAAACAGCTTCTTCCCTGAACGCGCTTCCATCCCACTGGTTTCCCACAGGGTAAATCATGAGAGGTCCCCAACTTCCTGGAGAGGCAGATGAACTCCAGTGTCTGAAGTGCTAACCTAGAGAGTCATACACACACACACACACACACACACACACACACACACACACACAGATGTAAGATTAGATTGACCACCCAGCAACTTCTGGGGCAGAATTCTCTGAATCCCAAGTCAGCTTTCTCCTGATACACAGAGCATCCACCAAAAGGCTGGAAATGGGCCAACCAGAATCCCCAGCATAGGAAAAACCCCAGTGCTGAGGTATATAGCATCAATCTAATTGCTTCCTGCCAGGGGCAGTGTTTGCTTGGCAGGTGTGGCCACAGCTGGGAAGCATGGGAAGTTGTTTACCACCTTCCAAGGCTGCATCGCAGAGCTCTGGGGCTTCCCTGGGGTGGAGCTGGGAGTCAGCCCAGCCACCGAGATGGCCCAAAGCACTGGGCTTGATCAGACCTGACTTTCCTAAGGTGAATGGTCTGTTCTCCTGTGCCTTATGGAGAGGTCAAGTTCTTCTACTCTCAACTCAGAAAAAAGAAAAACTAGCACAGAGATTTATAGGATGTCACAGTTGGAATGGAATTCATCCTACAATTCAATCTTCCCATTTTACAGAAGAGGAAAATGAAGCTGAGAGAAGAGAAAGAACTTGCCTAAAGTGATAGGATCACAGAATTGGAGATGGAGGGATATTAGAGAATATAGTATCTAACATCCTCATTTTGTTGTGTGAACATTGGAGTCACAGCCTTACAGTTTCTTTTATTTTAAAACAAAATTAATTTTTTAATGAACAAAAGTCTATTTTCTCTGCCTTCCACCTCCCCTTCCAAATTGAGAGGAGGAAAAATGCAAAACAAAGCCCTTGTAACAAATACAATATCCATAGGTGATAAGCAGGCTCAGAAAGAGTAAGTGGTTTAAATGCCCTTGATTTAAATAATCATTTGCAAAATTTAGTTCCTTCCATCTTCCTGGGAATTGCTGCTTCATTCTGCCTTTTCTTACTTGTTGGTACCACCACCATCACTACCTCATCACAGCAACATAGTTCACCTGCCTGCTATATAGTAAAATATGACACACTTTTAAGATTCAACTCTTGGATGCCTTAGTACTCTCTTCCCAATCAAATTGTCCTATATTGATTTACTTCTTTACCTGCTTGATAGAATGCAAACTCCTTGAGGTCAGGAAGTATTATTCAATTTATATATCTCAATTGGTATATAGTCAAATCTCTTTAAAGGCAGTAATTGTGTAGTTTTTGGTCTTTGTTCTTACCATACAGTACTCTCTCTTCTGTCTCTAATCCTTCACCTAGGCTGTCCTCCATGTCTGGAATGTACTCCCTTTTAAAGTCTGATTTTAAAGGCTCCTCCAAGGCATATCATTCTAGTGCTACCTCCCACATGAGGGCTTCTTGGAGCCCCTTAGCTTCTAGTGCTGCCATTCCTCCTCCTTAATTTCCCCCATTACCCTCAATAACCCCCATTACATTAGATATGGATATGGATATAGATACAGATAGATATATAGATATGTGTGTATGTATATATATGCACACATATATACATATGTATCCAATATACTATATGTGTGTATGTATGTGTGTAGACAGAGAGACAGATAGATAGATGGATAGATAGATAGATAGATACATAGCCAGGAGACCTGGCTCTGATGCAAACTGTCACTTAACGTCTCAATGTCTCAAGCAACTGGCTGAAAATGCAAGTTCTGGACCAGTTACTGATCTGCATTGTTTTAGGGGAAGGGGAAAGTTCCCTCTCTGGAAGTTCTCTACATTAATGGAATTACAGATGCAGAACAAAAACTAATATCTTGCATGTACTCAAATGTGCATATGCTATTTCCCCTAGCAGAATGAAAGCTCCTTGAGAGCAAGAATTCTTTTGTTTTTTGTCTCTGTATTCCCAATGCCTAGCATGGCGCCCTGGAGTTAGGAGGTACTGAATAGGTGCTCATCCATTTATTAATTGACTAATCTGAGTATTCTAAGCACAGCGCCTTAAATGTAGTAAGTACTTTAAAATGTCTGTTAACTATTGTCTGAGGTCACACAGCAGCTTGGTGGCAAAGCTATGCCCCAGTCCAGGTCTCTTGTCTCTTAGCCCTGGGCTCCTTCCACTCTACCACTCTATGGACAATCTTCAAGATGGCCAGAGGAAGAAGCAGTAACTGAACCCAGGGGTCCTGCCTCCCAGGGAGGTCTTCTTTCCAGAAGGCTGTGTTGCATGGGTAATTAACCAGAACTCCCACAGCCCTAACAGGAAATTTCTACAGTAGTTATAAAAATCTAAGCAGCAAATTCTCACTTTACCACCTCCTGGCCATGGAGCCTGGGAGAACAGAGCACAGCATATTATCTACTGGACCAGAGGGAGTGTTAACTGTGGGTGTTAACTGGGACATATGGAAGGCACCACAGTGTGCTGCACCAAGTGAGGGAACATACTTTGAAACTTCTCAAAAGAGGGTCAACTCCAATGAATCCTAATGATTTACTTCCTCTGAATTGAAGAATCTCAGTGTTAGAAATTGAGTAGCCATCTAGTCCAGACCATACCTGAATACGAATCCAAGAATCCCCTTCATAGCATCTCTGATGAATGGTCAGCTAGCCTTTGGCCGAAGATATCCCGGAAAGAGGAGGGGGAAGACCCATTAATGGCCCAGGCTACATAGTCCACTGTTAGACATCTCTAGTTGGCAAGAAGATCTTCCTGACCTGGATCCTAAATCTGCCTCGTTACAACTTTTATCCATTGCTCCTGATTCTGCCCTTTGGAACTGAGGAACCAGACCCAGCATGCTCCTGCTCTCCAGTCATCTGCATGCTATACTTTCTCCCCTCCTACCAGGCTTCCCAACTCTTGCCCTAAATCATTGATCTCCTGAGTGGTGAGAATTCTCCATAATCAGCTTCACCCAGACCCACAATGTCATTGCCCTTGGATCATCTTCATGCCATGCTGCAGCCTTTTGGGGGACCCTTCCCCCAACTCCATTTCTACTTCTAGCTTGAGGGATAGTAATTAGGTCTACACTACCATTCTTGGAAGGGACATGCCAACTACATGCTCTATGAATGCACACACCACTCCTGGGACTGCCCAGTTAAAAACACCTCTGGAGACTATCCCTTATAAGAATCATTTCCATCTATTAGTATAGTATAAGAATCATTTCCATCTATTAGTATTGCCTCTATAAACAGGGACTATCTTTCTTTTTGTATTTGTATCAACAGCATTTAGCACAGAGCCTGGTATACAGAAAGCACTTAATAAATGCCTTTTCATTCATTCATCATTCATTTATTTCAAGTGTAATCTCTCTTCCACAAGATAACCTTTCAGATACACTGATAGCAATGATTCTATCTAGCTTCTAAGTCATGTCCTCTCTTCAATAAACATGTAATGTCCCTCCTTTTAATTTCCATCTGCCCCTTCAGAGAGACTCTCAGAAGAAAGCATTCAAAACCATCTTCTAAGGCCCAACTGAGGAAGCACCTCCACCAGGAAGGTTTCCTGTACTAACCCCACTGAACCATTAACACCACTGATTGTTTCCCTTGCTCACTTCTAGACTGCATAATTAAATGTCTTTTTAGCTACATTTCAGGGAATGGTTCAAGTATTGTTACTGTGCCTCAGGAGGTTATAAACCTAAAAGTATAACTTCATTTGAGGAGTATTTGTATGATGACATATCAACCACTGGGAGTAGCTGAGTTAATGTCACACAGGGACATCCTGCCTAAAGGATCATGTGGGATGTAGGGAATGAGCTAAGGACTAGGTATGGACTTCTGCATGAGAGCCTGGAGTCTTAGACTCAAATAGAATCACAGAATCCCAAGACTCATAGAGCTTAGACCTAGAAGGTACCTTGGATCTTGGGGAGGCAATATGGAATGGTAGGGAAAAGCAGCCCATTTGAAGTCACATGACCAAGGTTTAAATCCCAGCTCTGCTACTTACAGTGTGACCTTGGGCAAGTTACAACTGCTCTAGGTCTCAATTCCTCATTTGTAAAATGAGTGGATGAGAACAGATGGCTTCTGAGTCCCTTTGACCCCTAAATCTAGGCTCTATGACTCTTAAGTCCAACCCCCTCATTTGACAGTTGAGAAAAGTGAGGACCAGAGAGGGCAAAGGACTTTCTCATGTCACACAGGTAGTTAGGCAACAGAGGTGAGATTCAGACTCCGGTCTTCTATTCTGCTGAAAGGCGTCTCAGTCTTACTTAAGTTGGAACTCCATAGAGTATATCCCTGCAGGGGAGTGGAGACAGAAGATTCTGGAGTGATCTATTCCTCTGGCCAGGGAAAAATAGATGCCTGGAGAGAGATCAAGCACATGATATTTATTGTTTTCTAAGAATACCCTACCATTCTCTAAATTCAATTCAACTAAATAACCATTTATTAAGATTACTATGTATAATGATAACAATGTAGACAGAAAGAAAAAAAGAAACTGGAAACTATACAATTATAATGATCAAGCCTGGCCCCAGAATAGAGATGTTTTTAAAAAAAATTCGTTTCCCCCACTTCTTTGCAGAGATGAGGGACTAAGGGTATAGAACATTGCATGTTTCAGGCTTGGTTGCTATGTTAGTTTTACTGAACTGTTTCATTTTCTCTCTATTTTATTCTTTGTTACATGAGAAATAAATATGATGCAAAAGTAATTTTGTGATGCAAATTCTTTTTCTGTTTGTTTGTTTAAAAAAATTTACTATGTGTCCGACACCATGATTAGCGCTAGGAGAAAAACAAAGTTTAGCTAAGTAAAGCATGTGTAATACTCATGAAGTTTACAGTGTGGTAGAGTTACAGACACAGAAATATATAGAGATATTTGTAACATACATCAATATGAAGTAAGAAGAGGCAGAGTGATGAATTTGCAATCAGGAAGACCTGGGCTCAAATTCTGCCTTTGATGCGTACTAAATGTAGGGCCCCGGGCAAGTTTGGTGCTTACTAACTATGTAACCTTGGGAATATCATTTCACCTATATAGTTTTCAGCTTTCCCACCTGAAAAATGAGGGAGTTAGATTAGATGACCTCTAAGGTCACTCCTGGCTCCAAATCTATGTTCTATGAACCTGTATGTTATCATTGTTTTTAAAGAAATGGTCAGCACCATGGCCAGGGGAAATACTTGGCTCCATCAGCATAGATTGGAGAAAACTGGCAATTGAATGAAGCTGGGTTGCTTTACTCTTCCCCCTCCTCCATTCCCCTAACTTCCTCCCCCCCACCCATTTTGTAGGAGCAAAATGTCCCTGAATATTTAAGGAGGAATGGGTCATCTCCATTAAGGAATACCAACTTTAGAGCCTTTATGTGACTTAAATGAGAACCAGATGAATCTCTGGGGCTTGAAAAGCATTACTCAACATTGTTTTCCTCAGGAGAAATTTCTCTGTAGTGTGTACTCTGTGTCCCTTTCCCATTGAGCAAATAAAACATGGTGCTGGCAGCCTGAGTTTGTGCCCTTTCTCTGGAACCTGGAGTTGGGCCATCACACAGTAAGTACTTTCTCCATGAGGCAGTGAGGCATTTTTCCAGGAAGGGTTGGGCCTCTGATTAAATTTCTGATATGGTGCTTGTGTTGGGACTCCACCCCAACCACATAAGAATGTGTTTGTGTGCCCAGATTTAACACCACGATAGCCTCAGGACTAATTCAGCTTAATTCAATATGCCAAGCATTTGTTAAGTGCCTACTATATGCAGGATCCATTGCTTGACAAGGTAAAAACGATAAAATAAAATAGGGTCTGATCTTAAGGATGATACATTCTACACAACTAGATGGCTAGTGGTAGAATGCTGCACTTGGAGTCAGGAAACCTAAGTACAAATCCACATTAACTGGCTGTGTGACTCTGGGCAAGTCAATTAACAGCCGTCTGCCTCAGTTTCCTTATCTGTAAAATGGAGTTAGTAATTCCACCTACTTCGAAGGGTTATTGTGAGAATGAAATGAGATAATCTATGTAAAGTGCTTTTCAGAGTTTAAAGCATTATATAAATGCTAGAAGTGGGTGCACATGCTCAGAAAAGGGGCACTTAGGCTGGCAGTGAAATCAAGAGAGCAGGGTAGTAGGTAACAATTCCCAACCACAGCTGGCCCTGTTGGTGAGCAGCACCTGTAAGGAGGTAATGTTAAGAAGGTCCTCTAGCCTGGTTTTGTAGCTGATCTCCTGCTTTGCCTAATTCTGAAGCCTCACCACATCCACTTGTGCTTTTTCAGTTGACTTATAAATTTTTGTCTTTGATTTGCAGGATTTCAAAGATCTGTGATTTTGTCTGAATGGGCATTCCTCTCACTGATACAGATAGCAACCCCTCAGTTACTTAATATAGGGTCTTTCAGAATTGCTATCCTGAGGTCAACCTGGGGATAAGCCTTTCTGAATTTACCTCTGCTGGTAGTGGGACCCTAACTCTAAAGCTAAAAGGGGCCTTGGAGGTCATCTGATCCACCCCCTTCATTTACAGATGAAGAAACCATGGCCTGTACACATAAAATGACTTGTCCAAGGTCACAAAAATATTAATTAATTAATCTTGGCAAAGCCAAGATTTGAAGCTAGTTCCTCTGACTCTAAATCTGGTATTGTCAACATACAATTTGCAACCAAAAACTTTTTCAGCTTAGTAGAGTCTCCTAGACCTTGGGTTCCATTGGCATAGCCCTCAATTGTCCAGGACCACCTCCATGCTATAATGAAGGAAAAGAGGATTACAATGGAAGTAGATAATCTGTAACCTTGTATTATTCTCTAGTTGTCTCACATCCATGTATGGTCTCGTTTTCCCCAAGAACAACACAAGCAATATCAAGACTGTCTGACTTTATTGAACCACTGGAATTGCTAAAATAACCTAAATTTCAATTGTTCACTCACATACAGCAGGCACCTAATTCATGGCTAGTGAATGAATGAATGATTCTGGAAGGAACTAAAAATCTCTTGAATAAATGAATGAATGAGTCTAATATGTGCTTAATTAATGAATGAATCCAACTGAAACGTACTAAATGTCTATTGAATGAATGAATTAATCTAGTGGACAATAAATAAGAACAGAATGAATTAATGAATCCAGAAGATGCTTAATACATTAATATAAAATGGATGAGTAGATAACCCCAAAAGGTATTTAATAAGTGTCTACTTCCTGACTAATCCAGCAGGAGCCCAATAAGTAGCTGCGGAACAAAAGAAAGAATGAATTCAGCAGACAACACAAGCCTATTGAATGAATGATCTCATTCTATCCTTCTCTAGGTCTTATTACAGGGTTGGTCATACATGAAATAAAGGAAATTAAATAAATGTATGCTAAATGAATGAATTAAAGCAAATACCTTATTAACAAAGACTTTATTGTGATCAGTGTTTTGTAGGTAATAGATTAATCAATTCCCTAAGAATAAGGGGAGGGAGAAGAAAAAGCCCAGACTGACCTCCAGTTGCAATAGGTTTCCCCAGAGCTAAAGGAGGCCATAAATTCCCCTGGACTCAACCTGATTTGTGGACCCTTCAGGGTTTTTCAGATTCCCCCAGACAACTCAGACAGTGATTCACAGGTCAGAGAAACAGTCTCCAGCTCAGCCATACATGGCAAAGATAGGACATGTGGGCCAGACAGTAAAGAAAAGCAAAGGAAGGGAGGAGCAATGCCAACCCCCAAGAAAACATGAATAAATGAATAGATTTTTAAAAATCTAAACTCTAACACTGTGTGTTGCTCAGAAGACCAAAGAGGGTTTGAATTCCAGCTCTGCTGTGGACTACTCATGTGACATCAGATCTCAGTTTCCTCACCTGTAAAATGAGGGGTTTGGATTAAGTAGCTTCCAAGGTCCCTTCCAGCTCTAAATCTATGGTCCCCTCCCTTCCTCTCTGTCCTTAATGACAATTTACAGAACTGAATCAGATGCAGAGTTCTTTTCCACACAGAACATAATTTTGTCATAGACAACAACTGATGATTTATTTTCTGCTTGTAATTTCTAGTTTCTCCTTGGTTTCTTGTTTCCCAATAAGACACAGAAGCCCATGAAGATCACTTATAAATGAGGAGGGGGAGTAGAGGAGTGTCGAAAATGTCACCCAAATAGCATTAGCACCATTAATGAAGATGAACCGGTGCAATAACTCCCGATGCTAACAAATTTATGCACCTATTTACACGCTGTTAAAGGAAACCACATTGTTGCCCTGGCAACATCTTCATCAATGTACTTGGGTAATCTCAGCGTGATCACCATGAAGAGATGCACACCCACCCCAGGAGAGAAAAACAAGCCACAGGAATTTCAGATTGGGGTGGGGGAGCAAAGCTTGGCTTGTAGTGAGATGGAGGCATCCCTAGGAATTTCCCTTAGATTTTGACAGCAAGTTTATGAATTCTTAGATTGTAAGCACTAGAAACAATTTTGGAAATTCCCCAGTTCCACCTCCTCATTTTACAAATTGAGAAACTGAGCCTCAAAGAAGGGAAGCAACTTGACCAACATCATAAAGAGAGCTGCTGGCAGAGCTGAGATTCCAAAGCAGGTCTTCTGATACTCCCAGGTTTTTTTCCTCCAACAAACCACACCATTCTAGAAGCCTTTCCAAAGGGCTCAGTAGGAGGTGGGTGAGTAATTGCCAGGCACCGTCTGCTCTGCATAAGGAGTCTCGTGGTGAGAATTCAGAAAACATTTATTAAGCCCCTACTATGTATAAGGTACTGTCCTAGGTTCTGGGGCTTGCAAAGAGAGAAACAAGAATAAGGATCATATCCATTGCACTTCAAGGTTTGCCAAGGGTCTTGCTCACCACAACCCCTTTGGGTTATTTTAAAGCCAAAAAAATCTGTGATTCAGAGAGAAGAAGTAGTTTACCCAAGGTCATATGATCAGAAAAGGTTGGATCTGGGACTCAAAATCTGGCTTCCTAACTCCAGGTATTATGCTCTTTCCCCTGCAGTCCGGGTATCACACAAAAGTCCAAGGATGCTGTCCTTTGGTGGTCTGAGCTCCTTCACAATTGCAGCAAGCTATGGACCAAGTGACAGGCAAATGCTTCCTACTATTTCTTCCAAATTCAATGTAAAATGCCACCACTTGCAAGAAACCTTCCCCAAACTTCTCATCTCACATGCCACCAGTTGGTAATGACTTTTTGTTTCTGCGGTCCTTGCAAAATGCATTGTTTATACCTCTCTAATGTCCTCATTATATAGAGTGCTAGACCTGGAGTCAGGAAGACTTGAGCTCAAATCCATTCTTAGATACTTATTAGCTACATGACCCTGGTGAAGTCACTTTTCTACTATCTATCTCAGTTTTCTCATCTGTAAAATGAGTATGAAAATAGTACCTACCTCACAGGATTGTTGTGAGGATCAAATTAATAATATTAGTGAAGTGCTTTGTAAACCTTAAAGTCCTATAAAAATGCTAGCTGTTAGGTGGCATTATTATTATTATTATCATCATATCATCACCATCATCATCATCATCATCTTATTCCTTGTAACAACAATGTTTCTGGCAGCTGCTCTGGATGTGAAAGACTACCAACACCAGCACACAGGAGAGCTGCTAGCACAAGCTCTTTGATCTGCTTTTCTAAGGAAAGCAACTTTAAGGGGTTAACAATCTCAGTTTAATTAAACATACATATATCATTCACTTAGTTCAGGGGAAAAAGCCAGCATCCTGAACTTCAGAGAGAATACAAACAGAAATTACAAGCATATATTATATAAACAGAGCAAATAAACACAAATCAGTCTATCCATAGCAATACATAGTAACCAGAGAGAAGCACCAACATCTGGGTTTTCAAAGCCCAGGGAGGGGGTGCTGCTTCAATGGCTACCCAGAGTCTTGTCACCAACACCCTTTTAATGAGTGCCCCCAAAACAAAAAGCCAACCTCAGATCTAATACACATGTTTCAGGGTCAAAGGGTGTCACAGCCATGCGACTTAGGCCTTCCCTTGACATAAACAGGTCATCAAAGACTCGATTCAATCAAAGATTCCTTAGTGCTGAGACGCACTCTAAAACAAAGACACAAAAAGTCCACTTTGCTTGCCATTACATTTGAAAAGCAAAATTCATCAAAGGTACTTGATTACTTCAGCATTCCAAAAGAGAAAACAGTAAAAATAAAGTCCTACCCTAGTTACCATAACATCCCCCTACTAAATTAAACTTTACAAGGACAGGGACCTATGTTTTATCCTGTCTTGTCTCATCTTCTCATAGAATATAAGCTCCTTGAGGGCAGTGCTGAGGATATTTTTGTATTTGTGTTCCCAGTACTTGACATTTGTTAGGCACTTAATAAATGGTTATTGAATAGTCCAACTCTGTATCTGCTTCTCCCTCTTATCTAGCATAACGCTTTACCTAAAAAAAGGCAAACAGCTGACATTCCTATAGCCCTTTATGCTTTGTGAAGCATT
Organism: Trichosurus vulpecula; assembly: GCF_011100635.1. Lineage (NCBI taxonomy): Eukaryota > Metazoa > Chordata > Mammalia > Diprotodontia > Phalangeridae > Trichosurus > Trichosurus vulpecula. Next base: position 74,020,681 of record NC_050574.1, on the reverse strand, counting down.
TTATACATTATGCCACCGATAATACTTACTTTGATCCTCACAAAGCCCCAGGACATGTCATCTATAGCTTTTGAGAATCACAATGGCAGAGTGAAAAGGGGGTTCAAATTAAGTTTGTGAAACTTGGTTTTGAATCCCACCTTAAGCACATACTCTTCAAATAATCTCAAGCCAGTCCCTTAAATTCCAGATCGTCAATTTTCTCACCTATAAAATGATGCCAGAATAATATTTGAAGAGGCAGCAATACCTCTACTATGTCTGCGCCCCAAGGAGTCAAAAGAAAAGGAGGAAAGGACCTATTTATACAAAAATGCTTATAGCAGTTTTTTAGGGGGGAAAGAATTAGAAATTGAGGGGATGTCCATCAATTGGGGAATGGTTGCATAAGTTATGGTATATTATTGTGACAGAATATTGTTGTGATATAAGAAATACAAGCAGGATGGTTTTGGAAAAACCTGGAAAGACTTACATGAACTGATGCAAAGTGAAGTGAGCAGAACCAGGAAAACACTGTATACAGTAATAGCAATATTGTAAGATCAACTGTGAATGATTTAGCTCTTCTCAGCAATATAATGACTCAAGACAACTCTAAAGGACTCATGATAAAAAAAAATCCACATTGGGAAAAAGAATTGATGGAGTCTGAATGCAGATCAAAGCATACTATTTTTCACTTTATTTTTTCCTGTTTATTTTTTTGTTTGTGTCTTTTTTTACAACATGACTAATATGGAAATATATTTTGCGTGATTGCCTATGTATAATCCATATCAAATTGCTTACTGTCTCAGGGAGTGGTGGAGGGAAGGAGAGAATTTGGAACTCAAAAACTTTAAAAATGAATGTTAAAATTGTTTTTACATGTAATTGGGGAGAAAATAAAATATTATTAAGAAAAACATTTAAAAATTAAAATTTCAACCTTGGGTTGACTCTCTTACCTTTTAAATCCCGTCTAAGAGATTTTCTTATGTTTTCCACCAAGAATTTCAGCCATGTAGCTCCTAGGGTACAGCTATATCCCATGGAATGGAGTAACACTGCCAACCAGCCTGGGCCTCTATAAGCTCAGGTTTAAGGAGGTGAGACTCTGATTCTTGTGAGAATGATGAGTAATCATACTATCAACACCACTGATATAAAGACAGATAGGTCAGCAGGTTACAGAGGAGCAAGGCCCATTTGACTAGTGACCAGACTAACTTACAATATCTCAGGTGAAACTGGTAAAATAGTTACACCTGGAGCCAGATGGTAATGCTAAAGTTTACCCACACAATATGCACTTTGTATGTAATTACATATATTCATTGATGCACCTGTTAATTGCTGCACATTCAATTTGTTCCTATTTTATTATTATTATTCTCTCATGGTTACATTTATTTGCCTTGTAATATCATCTTGCATATACTGTATGTTTCTTAACTATGTTTGGTATTGTTGTTAGCTAAATGCACATAATTTCACGATTTTGCATAGCCTACTGGTGTCATTATCAGTTTATATTTGCTATTTTATGTTTTTGTTTGTCATATGGATATGCATGTACTGCTTAGACATGTACATGCTGTGCATATAATGCATCCTGCATGAAATTTAAATGTGTAGGCACCAGAGCAATATGTAAAGTTGTGCTCTGCAGCATACTGGATCTATTATGTACTGTTGATGTATATTTGCTGTGAATGTCACCCTAAGGTGATTTCCTGAAATGCTAGGTTAATCATCCCTGTTCTTTCAAATTTTGATGTAATTTGATGCTACACTGTGTACTTCTAGATTTTAAGTAAACCACAGCCAATTTTTCAAGGGACTATAAAATCCCAAATACCAGGGAAGGATGTAATAGGGGGTGGAGAACTGAATGGCCTGCTGGTATTTATAGATCAGAGGAACAAGAATTCCCTTTTAGCCCTGAAAATTATGTGGGACTATCTTGGTATCTTGGTCTTTGAGCCAGAAGGTGAACTTGAGTCACATGCAGAATTTCTTAAAAAGAGAGAGAGAGAGAGAGAGAGAGAGAGAGAAGGAGAGAGAGAGAGAGAGAGAGAGAGAGAGAGAGAGAGAGACTATAGGGGACAGACTATAAGAACTGAACAGCAGCATTGATGGGTGACAGTGTCCCTAACCCTTACCTGGTACTTAATAAGCTGAGCCAGAAAGAACAGGCAGAAGAGAGGCAACAGGAGAAAGAAGAAACTGCAAGGAGAAACTGAAAAGAGAGACTAAAAGAAGAATATGTATATATGTGTGTACACAGAGAGAGACAGAGAGAGAGAGAGAGAGAGAGAGAGAGAATGTTCCAAATTCTCTCCCTCTCCGCCCCAACCCTGAGACAGTAAGAAATTTGATATAGGTTATACGTGTGCAGTCATGCAAAACACATTTCCATATTAGTCATGTTGTGAAAGAAGACATAAGCCAAAAAATTAAATAAAAAAATAGTATGCTTCAATCTGCATTCACACTCCATCAGTTCTTTCTCTGGATGTGGATTTTTCATCATGAGTCCTTTAGAATTGTCTTGGATCATCCTTTTGCTAAGAATAGCTAAGTCATTCACAGTCAATTGTACAATATTACTGTTACTGTGTACTGTGTTCTCCCAATTTTGCTCACTTCATTTTGCATCAGTTCATTTAAGTCTTTCCAGGCTTTTCTGAAACCGTCCTGCTCACCATTTACATATAATAAGCATTTAAATTAAGGCAGAGATTCAAATACTTGTCTGAATGTTAAAAAAAATTTTCTTGACTGGGGTCTCCAAGTTATTTGGTTGTATTAACAACTTTTCATTTAGTATAAATTCAATAAAATATAGAAAGGGAATGCATAAACCTGAAAACCCTTATGTTGTGCTTCAGCTAAAAATCAAACTAATTATTGTAATATGGCATAGCTGATTCAATCTCAAGAATAAAGGGAGTAGGGAGAAGAGGTGACTAGAAAAAATCATCACACCCTGAAGCATCCCTCAGAAAGGAGACAGGAAAGTTTTTGGAAGGATTCAGTTCTGCCTGTTTCCAGCAGAGACAAGGATCAGGTACTGGTTAGCCAACTCTATCCATCACAGCAACACGCACCAGTGTTACAGACAGCTATAACATAAGATACCTTAGAGGTCATCTAGTCCAATCCCTTCATTTTATAGAGGAAACTGAGATGCCAAAGGGTGAAATAACTTGCCCAGTCTCATACAGTTAATGACCGTCAAGACTCAAAACCTGTCCAAGACTTCTTCCACCACCCTATTATTCAATTAAATCCATTTCAATAAGCATTTATTGAGCCTCTATCATATGCTAGGCACTGTACTAGGTACCAGTGATACAGAAAAAAAAATACTCTCGTCCTGTTGGGGGAGGGGAGGGGAGGGAATCTGTTTCTTTTCCTTTCCATATAGGGTTTTTGGAGAGGACTAGCTAAACCTTGAGATGTGCTGGTTTCCAAGATGGTCAAACCAAGAACAAAACATCCTTGGTTTTTCCTTAATTCTTGATTAAGGATTGAAGTCACTAGCCTGGTTAGTGAGTCCTTAAGTAATATCTCCCCCACACACACTTTGGTGACCTCCAAACTAAGGTCCCACAGAATTCATATGTCAGGTTCCCCAGGTTGACATGGCTTCCAACAGTCTTATACTATGGATCCATAGCCAGATGTTTAGGTCTTATGTTTACCAGAACTGCCTTTGTTTCATTGCATAACCTGGGGAGCCAGAGAAGCAGATTGTGATTTCTAGCTTTTTCCAAAGTAAGTCAAATAAGAAATGAATAGGACACAGAATGATGTAGTGGAAAGCACATCAGACTTGGGTGCACAAAGAAATCTCTAAGTATTTGATCACAGGCAGGTGTGCTCATTTGTGGACTGGGAATAGCTATACCTGCCATGCCTACCTGAAGAGGTCGTTGTGAGGTTCAAAGGAGAAAATGAATTTAAAGCGCTATATACAGATCAGCTATTATTACATCTGAAAGATGGTTATCACAGAAACTTCAGAGGTCACCGAGCCCAATCTGTGCATGTACCTGACAAGTTGTCATTCTGTCTTTGCCTGAAGCCCTCCACTGAAGGGGAACCCACCATCTCCCAAGACAGCCTATTATGCTACTGGATCATTCTAACTGTTGAGAAACTCTTTTTCCTAAAATCAAGCCTAAATTTGTAACTTCCATCTGGTTCTCCTAATTCCATCCTCTGAGATCAAGAAGAACTAGTCCAATCCCTCTTCTATTCCATAGTCTTTGAAATACAAATGTAACCTGAAGTTCAGGCCTGGAGCATTTGAATAAGATTCTTCTAATTGGTGAAGAGAATGATGATTCAACACTATGTTCTGATATGAGGTGTGAAGTTGGTGAGAGGTTTAGAGAGGAAAGATGTTGTTCTTCCTTCCTACTTTGAGAAAGAAGAGAGATGGCTCTAGACTCTCTTCAAGATGAGAGAGACAGAGACAGAGAGAAACAGACACAAACACAGACACAGACACAGACACAGACAGAGATAAACAGACTTTGGAAGGTAGATATGTAGGTGAAAGCCTACTTGCCTCTGATTTCCACTTTGCCCGACCATGAGTTATGCCTCCTTTTTCTCTTTCCCCAGATTTGGTCCTGAAGAGAGCCTAAAACCAAGGCAGGATGGAAGAATAATGTATCTCCTTTCCAAAGCTCTTGAACCTCCATGGGCATGTAGCATTGAGTCATCATTCCCTCTACCAATAAGGAGAATCTTGTGTAAACATTCTAAGCTTGAACATTAGGTTAGTGATTACATGTCCCTCTTGTCTTCTCTTCTTGGGGCTCACCATTCCTAGTTATTTTAACTAATTCTGATGTGGTATCCTGGTTGACTGTCCTCTTCTAGATGCTCTCCAGTTTATCAATGAAGCCATATTTATAAATAAATCCCAAATACAACAATAGGTCTCAGCTTTCTCAAGTAGTATATCTATAACTCCTTTTTCTCCAAGATTTAGGAAGATCTACCAATATTTGGAGAAGGCTTTTTTCTTCTCTGGGTGAAATTTGGAGTGCTTCCCAAGTTTATCTAATCATATGTCTGTGTCAGCTCTCTCTTTTTCTACAGCTCAAGGCACAAGACCCTGAAAAAAGGTGCTTAATAAATGCCATCTTTATAAAAGACTCAGATTAAAGCATTGATGACATGCTCATCAAATGTTGAAAGGGACAGCTAACATTGAATAACAGAGTCAGTATTCCAAAAGATCTCATCAGGCTAACAAGATGGGTTGAATCCAAGTCTGCCAGACTTGTAGTAAAGCCCACTATTCATTATCTCAGGCTACACTGAACAGGACAAAAGGAAAGGGGAAGGGTCTTTCATGAACTAAATTCTAATAAGTGAATTTTCCTAGCATGGCGATGGTTCACTTGTGCTCACAGAATTTCCCTTTTGCTATATGGGGAGAAAAGGGGAATCTACTGAAGAGCTCAAAGGCCCCTGCTCTGGAAGAGTGACATGGAAAGGGCCCTTTGGGAACAAGAGGAGAGCTTGGAGCATCTGTGATTTTATTCCAAGTAAGTGGGGAGTCTCCACCTGTTAGGTAACGAGTGTAAAGCCAAGATTTTACATAGTTTGTTAATGCTTCTAGCATCCATAATGACTCAACTGCATGGGTATAGGATAGAAGTTTTTGTCTTAAAAGCAGTTGATATGATGGAGGAAAGGGTAGTTCTGGGAGACTCCAAAGCATCTGTGATTTCACTGATATGGGCACTCTCTCCAATTATGCAAATCCCAACTCATCCCTGCTTGCCCATCCTAGGTGACTTTTGATCACACACTCCCATAAGTCCACCTCAAATGTCCACCAAATGTGCTGGTTTCCTTTCTCCACATCTGTAGATGTTACATAGGTACCAAAGAAGCATGTAGGCAGCCCACCCCTCACCCTTGTTCCATTTGCTTCTGGTTATACATTTTTCAGGTGACTGCCTTTACAACCCTTCTCCAGCATAATTCCTCAGATAGAATATGTTGGAGCCTGCCTGCTCCTTTCTGATATATGCCCCTCCATGGCCCTTTTGCTCTCCAGCACCATGCATGATACACAGTGTATACTTAATAAATGTTTGTGTATTGACTTTTGGGAGATCCTCAATTTCAGTTCTTCAGATACTGTGGCATTGTATGGCCTAGCCATATGATATCACTGGAAGAATACTGATGTTTAAGAAAAATGACTGTTTTGGAGAGAAACTTGAGATCATTAGAAGAATTCTGCAATCTTCTAAAGAATCCGGCCTGTTCTCCTATTTAAGGAAGTTCCATGTAAGCCAACGATGGTATGAACTGCCAAAAAATCTAATGAAATCTTGGCTGCATTAACAGAAAATGAGTAACCTGGATAAGGGAAATGATCATCTCTGTGCCCTATACCCCAGTCAGACCACATCTGGACTATGGTATCTTTACTCTGGGTACCACATTTTATGAAGGATTGCAGCAAACTGCAGTATGTCCAGGGGACAGAGGACAGGTCGAGAATGGGTTTTAAAGAAGACTGGGATATCTAGAAGTGAAGACTTAGTAGTCTCCAAGTTCCCAAAGGGCTGTCATGTGGGAGAGGGATTTGACTGTTTCTGCTTAGCACCAGAGGGTAGAATCAGGAACAGTGAAGATAATTACAGGAGAATAAATTTTGTTTCAACCTAAGGGGTAATTTGCTAACAATTAGAATAACCCAAAAGAGAAATGGGATGCCTCAGGAGATCATACTCTTCCTGTCACTGAAAGTGTTCAAGAAAAGAATGGCTGACCATTTGTCAAAGATGTTATGAAAGAGGATTCCTGATCTGGTAGAGGTTGGGTTTTGTGACTCGTGAGGTCTCTTTTAACACTAAGATTCTGTGGTCCTGTGAGACCTGCTTTCATATGAATATGAATGGATGGATGAGTGGGTGAATGAATGAATGAAAAACTTTTATATGTCAATCTCTGTGATAGCTTCTGAGCATACAAAAGTGAAACAGATCCTGCCTTCAAGGGGCTTACATTCTAAAAAAGGAGACAACACATAGAGCAAAGGGGTAACCAAGGAAGGATGTTTTGGTCTGGGAAATTACAGGGTTATTGAGTGAACCACTCTTCCCAGAGCCAGTGGTTTTGTTGGTTTGATTACAGATCTCAAAGTAAAAATGGAAGACATGGGGTGGGGGGAGGGGAGAGGCAGGGCAGAAAATTGCCATGATGTTGATAAGGATGCATGGTCCCAAGGAATTCAGAGCTAAGTGGCCTAGCTCCTCCTAGCTATGGTCTCACGGGGACATGAATGATAATGTCCAATTTCAGATGAAACATTATGAGGGAATTTGAAAACTTGGGAAGCAAGAGTGAAGGAGAACAGTCTCTTCTGGTCTCATCAACTGGCCAGCTAGGAGAAGACCCAGTAGGAAGAAAATCCAAAAGGTCAGAAGAGCCATTACTCCAGTAACTATTGTACCAGTGTGTAGGAGAAAAATAAAAAAGTAAAATAATCTACAGAATCCATAAGGGTACATAGGGATAGTGAGTGATCCTGTGATTTCATGGATAAAGGGAACTCCAAGATGAGGAAATTCCTTCTACCAATGTAGGTTGGCACATTTCCTGCAACTAGGAGAGTGTGAGGTTAAGTGATTTACCCAGGGTCACACAGCTAGTGTTTGTCATAGGTGGGTCTTGAACCAAGGTTTTTCTTCCTAGTTCTGAAGACAAGTCTCTATCCACCATACCACACCAACTCATCATCATCATCATCATCATCATCATGAGAAATTATTATTATTATTACCATAATAACTCACTTTTGGTAGCACTTAATGGTTCCAAGGCACTACATGATCTCCTTCTGTGCTCACAATAAATGTATGTGATAGGTATCATGACTACTGTTTTTCCCCATTTAATACATTCTGTGATTCTGATCTTTTTTCTCCAAGTTTGCCCGTTGGCCCAGATTCAATCATCCTTTCAGTGTTGAAGGTTCCCACGACTAGATCTCTAGTTCTGACCTCTCTCTCCAGTTTTGGTTCTCCAGCTCTCCTGAAGAATTTCTGCTTAGATACTCTATTAGTAACTACAACTGAATGGGGCAAAAGGGAGCTAATCATCCCCATCCTGATAACCAGCTCCCCTTCATAGCCTTTGTTACTATCTTGTCAATGGCACACCCATTCTTGAGACTAATTTTAGAACCACCTTTAACATCCTCTAACATTCCACTCAACTCAACAAACATAAGTTGAGTATTTCTTATGTACAAGACAGTGTTAAACCCTCAGCTACAAAGACGTAGGCCCTGCTCTCATGGAGCTTACAGTCTAATGAGACCAGGAATGGATGAGGAAGGACAGTTACAAAAATAACTATGATATAAAGGAAAATGAGATGGGGGAGAGGAGAAAGGATCTACCTCCCATAAATAGAGCCAAGGGTGTGAATTCTTAAACTGACAAAAGGTAGAGATGATCACAAAAGATCATTCTGACCATAGGTGATGGCTCAAACATAAAGGCAAGGACAGGTTGAGGCCAGGGAGTTATGATAGTATAATAGTTTATAATATAATAGTTTGGCTGGAATGGAGAGTATGTAAAGGTGAGAATGGACATATAATTTCATCTGGTTTATCCTTTCAACCATGAAGTCCAAGAGATTCTCATGGTCACTTATTAGAATGTAAGCTCCATGAAAGCAGAGATAATTTCAGTTTTCTCTTTGTATCCTCAGTGCCTAGCACACAGTAGGCACTTAAATAAACTCTTATTGATTGATTGATCGCTTGTTCTCCTTTCCCACTGGCATTACCCTAGTCCAAATCCATTACATTATACCCGAATCACTGCAGCAACTTCTTAAATGGTCTCCCTGACTCTGGTCTCTCTCTGACTTCCAAGTCACCCTAAATTCTACCATCAGGGTGCTCAGCAGTGAGCATAGCATCTTCTATTCTGTCTCTCTTCTGCCTCCCTCACTGAGCCCACTCCTCTAGTGGGCTTTCATTTGTCAAGGTCCTCTATAATCTCCACCCCCTACCAGTCTCACTTCCTCCATGATTCTCACCTCAAGTCTTCTGACTCAGCTCAGCTCTTCCTGTCCCTGTGTGCCTTAGAGTAGGGTGCTCCTCCTCCTTCCTGTCTACATTTCCAAATCCTTCCTGCCTCTTGTGGCTCAGATCCAACCCCACCTCATACAGGGTGCCTTCTCTGGCTGCAAAATTCCTCAGTGATCATAGGAACATAGACTCAAACCTGGAAGGGTGCTGGAGGCTCAATGGCTTTCCCAAGAATAGTCCAGTCTTTGTTTTACTCTCTGTGTGACTTTAGGAAAGTAATTTCCTGTTTATATGTTCACAGACTTAGAGGTAAAAGGGACCCCAGAGACCTGCATTACATCAGAAGAGACAGCATCTACCCATAAAAGTCTATACAAAGTAAAGGTAAAAGATCCAAAGGTCATCATGGACCACAATCAGAGTATGAGTGATCCATGAGGTGGTCTTACCTGACAGGGCTAACTTGATATTAAGAATTATAGTCAGACTGTGAAACAAGAAACTTGAGCATTCTCTACCCAGCAAAGCATGAACGAACACTCCTGTATATGTGAGTGGCCTGAAAAGCAAATAGATGAATTGCTGTGGATAAGGTATGTGATCTTAGTGAAGTCTCTTAACTTTGTGAGCCTCAGTTTCCTCATTCATAAAATGGCAATAGTAATACTTGTATGACTGCCTCACAGGGCTGTTGAGGGTCTTCAATTGAAATAATAGATATAAAACATTTTGCAAGCTTGAAAGTATGTTATAAATGTGAATTTGGGGGTGCCTAGACCTGTGATTTCATCATTACAGGCACCTCTGAGTATAGAGACTCTTAACCTCTCTGTGTCTCAGTTTCTTCATCTGTAAAATGCAGGAGTTGGACCCAGTGGCCTCCAAGTTCCCTTCCAGTTGTAGCTCTTGGATTCTATGATCTCTTGGCCATATGGCCAAGCATATGTCAAATAGAGCTTCAACCCAAGACATCCTGACTCTTCTATCCACTCTGCTCCTTACAAATGTCACAGAGCAATAAAGCACACAGAGGTCTTTTTCCTATGAGAGGACAAGGTAATCCTGAAGGACCAGAACTAACTTCAGCTGTCACACTGTACTATCTACACACCCCCAGACTTTTGTTGTTTCTCTGTCACAGAGCCTAGAGAGATGTCACCCACACATCCACACCCAAAGCATTTTGTGGCCACATGGTCACATTTTTACTACTGACTCCCATGATAGAGGGAAGCTGGTGTGTGCCCCCAGATCTGTCCTCAGGGAACCTTTGGCTCCTTGAAGAGAATTTCTGGGAACATCTCCTAGGAGGCAGAGTTGGTCCTGGATAATTCTCTGAGGGATTTTAACATTCTCTACTCAGAGATGTGAGCAGCCCAATGAAATATCACTGGCATCTCATTTGTTGGGAAACCAGTGGATGGGAAACCAATAGAGGGAAGTGACTTGCTATCACCTCCAGGATCAAGTAGAAAATCCTCTGGTACTAAAAGTTCCTCAGGCCTGGCCCCTTCCTACCTCCCAGTCTTCTTACACTTTACTCCCTTCTACACACTCTGTGATCCAGCTTCACTGGCCTCCTGGCTGTTCCTTCCAGCTCTCAACATGGATTCCATCAGCCATCCCTCATTCCTGGAATGGTCTCTCTCCCCACCTCAGCTTCTTAGCTCCTCTGGCTTCCTTCAGGACTCAGCTCAAATCCCACCTTCTGCCAGACTCTCTTTCGGTTTCCTCCGGCTGCCAGTTTCTTAGCCTGTGATATCACCTTTCATCTACTCTGTATCTATCTTGCATGTACCTGGTTGTTTTCGTGTGTGTGTTTTGCATTACCATATGCCTTTCTTGATGACAGGGGCTGTTTTTTGCCTTTCTTTGTATCCCCAGGGCTTACCATGGTGATGGGCATGCAGTAAGTATTTAATAAGTACTTGCTGACTGACTGACTGACTGACTGGTCCAAGGGTGTAAATTCAGAATGGAGATAGGTGGCTTAAGGGACAGCTGTGAAAACTTTCCTCCTCAGCCATTTCTGGGTAGGGAATGTGGCAGCATTCCAGGGATTTCTTCTTGACTTTCTGTGACTTAGGGTAGTCTGGCCTGATGAAAGAGAGAGAAAGGGAAGAATTATGACTATAGGTAAGAGGAGGACCATTCACGAAATGTGTCACAAACTTTACCCTTAGGATGAATGGAATAAGCATTTATGAAGCACTTACTGTATACCAGGCACTCTGCTAAGTACAAATATTACCTCATTTGATCCTTACAACAACCCTGGGAGGTAGGTGCTGTTATTATTCCTATTTTACAGATGAGGAAACTGAGGCAAATGGAGTGATTTGCCCAAGGTCACAGAACTGGTAAGTGTCTGGGGCCAGATTTGAACTCAGATCTTCCTGACTCCAGACCAAGCATTCTATCCAGTGTATCACCTGGCTTCCTTCGATCTTAGGGTCAAATGCTCAGTGTGGTCAAATGCATTTCCTCACCTTTTGGTAGGATTCCAAATAAGGAAGGCACCTGGATGTATTATAGGGAAGGAGAAATTAGAAAAGAATTAGATGATCTGTCTTTATTTTTATTAAGAGGATTGGGTTCTGACTTTAACTTGTACTACTACTGCTAGGGGGTAACCAGTGTAGGATGGCTCCTAGTCAGTGTTGGCCGGCATGGAGATGATCAAGAAATCCCTAAACTTATTCCTTAGGCCCAGTCATCTCTCTCTGTCTCAATATGGTGGTCTTGGACATGGGACTAGTCGGTTGATATCTACCAATTATACCATGAACTTCAAATTGACAGGGGGAAAATTACTCAGATTGGCCCATCATGACAATAAATACCAAAGGCAAGAAACCTGAATCAAGCAGATGTAAAATGAAGGCAGAAGGAGAAGAGGGAGGGAAAGGAAAAAGAAGAAAGGAGCACCAAACATCTGGGGATGGCCAGGGTGATGGTGGCCAGCGGCAGGGCAGATGTTCTGTTGTGCCAGAAAGTGATGACTTAGAGGACTTAATCGTCCCTAAGAAAAAGCAGAAGGAATGCCAACAGCTGTTCCATGGAGGTACCAATCCCTCTACGCATCCGAGTGATTCCCAGGGCACTGTGGGAACTTGCTTAAAGGCTTACCAGCCACAAGGTCACAGGTTCTCTCAGAGGAAGAGGGGGCATTCAGTGTAGATGCAGTCATGACTATGTTCATTTCGGTGGACCCTGAAGCTGTCGGTGTATTTACAACACAGGGTAAGAAGGCATACTCACAGCAATATCCCTGAGTCATTGAGAAGAGTTTAGACTATGCTCGGCTGATCGTGCCTCTGCAAGCTTTTCCCCATCTGTTCCTTCCTTTCTGCTTCCCTGGTCTCCACTCCTCATTACCACTTTTCTGAGCTCTTGTAATCACCTCCTAACGGGTCTTGTGCTTCCAATTTTCCCCAACTCTGATCTATCTTTCACATCCTACTCAGGTCATGTTACTAACACACAGCTCTGATCACATCTCTCCTCTGGTCAAACCTCTCCAGTGGCTCCCTATTGCTGATCAAGTGTAGGACAGATTCTTAAGCTTCGTATTCAAATCCTCCAGAATCTAGTGCCTCTTTGCATCTCCAGGCTTACACCTTCTGTGTACTCTAAGCTCCTGCTGAACTTTACTATCCTATCTCCTAAACATGCTCTGCCCTCTCCCACTTCAGTGTCTGATTCTATTGTTCTCTGTTCCCACAAGGTTCTCTCTTTGTCTCTTTCTCTGTTCAGTTCCTACCCATCCTTTAATATCTAGCTTCAATATCCCTTCTTCCAGAAAGCCTTCCCAGATTCCCCACTGACTACTAAGCTTAAATTCTCACCTGTGTGTGTGTGTGTGTGTGTGTGTGTGTGTGTGTGTGTGCGCGCGTGTAATTTCATCCTTGAAGGCAGGGACCAGGTTTTATCCAAACTTCTTTGCATTTCCTCCAGCGTTCACACAGCACTGTGGCATGGCACATAGTACATTCCTAATAAAGCTATGTTGATATGAATTATACTCATTATTGAAACAGGAGCTATTCTGTGAAGGCTAGCCTCGAAAGCTGTTCACTTCAAAACTTTTCAGCATTAAAAGAGTTCTCCTTTTGTAGCCGGTTAATGCTGACATCAGCCTATCTGGATTTTAGCCAATCAGTCAATAAAATATACTAACCACCTATTATATGCCAGGCACTTCAGCCATGGGACATATATTTAAAGGGGCAAAGTAGGAGAGTAAAATATGGCCATGGAGTCAGAAAAGCTGAGTTCCAGTTCCAGCTGTACCATTTACCAATGATGTGACACGGAACGAGTAACTTCTCTCTGAGGCTCGCTTTCCTCATCTGCAAATTAGAAATAATAATGCTTATAGTACCAGCCTGACAGGGTTGTTATTAAAGCTTTGTAAACTTTTAAGAAATTGGAGTTATTACTGTGTGAAAGTCAATGTATTTGTATTACACTTAATGGTAGAAGGGACCTTAATTTAACAAAGGGACAGACTGAGGAACAGAGAAGCAATTTTCTCAAGATGGCACAATGAGTTATTGGCAGTGCTATTGGAACTAGACCCGATATCTCCTGACTCTCAGTGTAGGGCCCTTTCCACCATGGTCCTTGGGTTTCAGATGACTATTATAACTGCTGAAGGTTTTACCATGAATAGCCAGTACCCCCTTCTATACTATACACCTAAGGAGACCATTCTTTGTGTCTAGCATCACCAATTAACCCTCCTCCTCTTCTATCTTGAGCCATGAGATGTTTTTCTTCCAATGAGCCAGCCCAAACCTGAGGCCTGCCTTGTGCAGGCCCTGCTGGGTGCTACTGTCTCCAAGTGTCAGGATGCCAATAACTTTGAGCAATTTGGCCCCAGCCCAGCTTACGCAAGTAGAGACTGTAGCCACGCTGGCTGTGAACTCCAAATGAAACAATGGTGAAACACGAAGTCAGGCCCGTAGTCCTGCCCTTCTAAGAGGAAGTCACAGCATTGGCACAAAAACAGCTTGAAAGTGGATTAAAGGGAAAAGAGACAAGAAAAGCCAGGCAACACTATCTGGCTGCTGAAAAGCTCATTGGCACAGCTTGCATATGTGGATATATATAGGTGATGTGTGTACATACAGGGGTGTTTTGTAAGTGTATGTAAGCCTATGAATACATGTGGATATGTGCATATACATGTGTGTATATACATCTCTGCATATGTTTTATATAGCTATAGTTATTATGGATATATCTATGTAAATAAATCTATATTGTAAGTTTTACATAGATACATGTGTATATGTGCACAAATATTATATATGTGTATATTTTACATATACACATGTACATTATATATATAACATTTTATGTAGATTTGTGTATATTATATTTTATATATGCACTTGTATATTATATATACATACTATTTTATATAGAAACATATGGGTTATATATACATACATTTTATGTAGTTCTGTGTATATTACATACATATATTTTATATAGATATGTGTGTATTATATATTTCATATAGATATATATTATGTACATATATTTTATATAGATATGTATATCTTATATAGACATTTATTTTATATAGATACATGTATATTATTTACACACAAACATATATATGTCCCAGTTCAGTTTTAAGCTATTAAAGTTTCAAATTGCACAAAGACTTTGGGGACACCCTGCATTGCTGAGAAGCAGTGTGATGTAGTAGAAAGAGCACTGGATTTCGAGTCCAGTGGCCTGGGTTTGAATCTTGGCTCTGTTATTTATTCACCATATGTCACCATATTTTCCTCTATGAGCCACAGTTTCCGTATGTATAAAATAAGAATAATGAGGAGAGGAGGAACGGGGAAGTAAAGAGGAAGGGAGGGGGAGGGAAAGGGAGGAGAGGGGAGGAGAGGAGAGGAGAAGAGAGGACGCACTGAGTTGCCAACTGTAACTGGCCAGATGGATCCCCATTCAGGCAGCTCAGACTACTCACAGGTTGTGGTTTGTCATTCGTTCTTGAAGGACATGACATCAGGGAGAGGATGACATAACTTGCAGTTGACTTTAATTGAGGGAGGGCTGTGCAAGGTCACGAGCCTCACCTCTTCCAGAGCCATCTGGGCCCTTCAATTGGGTGAATCTGGGTATTATATATACAGTGTCTTATAAGTCTATCAAAGACACCTAAAATTAGTTTATACATCACTCTCCTCACAATGACTCAGTGGGGTGGGTAGTCCAAGTATGATTAGACTCATTCTCATTTTACAGATGGGGAAACTGAGCTCTCCACAAAAAGATGAACAGATTTAGCGCTGGAAGGGGTCAGCTAGTCCGACCTGCTCCTTTTATAGAGAAGGAAACTGACACCCTTAGAGGTTAAGCAATCTGCCCCCAGTCACACAGAGATAGGAAGAGCAACATTAGGACTTGCACCTGGCTAGGTCTATTGACTCTAAATCCAGTTCTCTATCAGTTTACACCAGACTCTGTTCCCTCCACCCCGCCCTCCATTACCACCATTGACCTTTTCCTTTCCTGAGAGTAATTGGGTTTATCCCTGTAGTCAGTCAATGTCATTCATTAAATCAATAGCATTCATTAAGCACCTACTACATACCAGGTACTGTGCTACATCTATCCCCAGTGTCAGCCCCCCTGTCTGAATCCTAATCTTCCACTTACCTCGCTCTGGTCTTCTGTAAACCCCCAATGGGCCAGGGTTCTGCCTAGGGATGTGCTGGTAAATGTTTAACAATGGGCTGGGGTGAAGGGATGGGGAGGAAGGGAATGTATACAACATGCTTTTAAGTTTAATCTGCATTATTAACATTTCTTCCATTATTGTCTCAATTCTAGACAATTGAGAAAACAACCAAGCCCTGAACGGTAGCATTTACTGACATCTGAGATGTAAATGCTCACACTGAAAATGTAACGATCACCTCTCTGAAACTAATTCAAGCTGGCTCCATCCAGGACGTCTCAGGTTCTACAGAAGATGAAATATCCAAGACAAGCTTCTCAGGTAGTTGCTGATTTTAGTTCAGGTAAAGCAAAACATGCTAGTCAACAGGGCACAAGGTTTGAGTCTGAATTAATCCTTTCTGAGGCCTCTCTTTCCCCTGTCCCTTTCACCAAAGTCCTTTCCTTCAGACCCAGGTTCTGCTACTCTATCCTTGTTTTCCATCTCTATCAGGAAGAATACTAGAACTGGAATGAGGAAGTCAGGGAGGCTGATAGCTGATTGTCATGGGCTAGTCACTCCCTCCCTGAAATTCAATTTTCTCATCCAGAAAATGAGATATTGTATGTAAAGAGTTTTGCAAACATTAAAGCTCTATATAATTACCAATGATTCAAGTCAAGTTATGTCAACAAGCATTTATTAAGTGCCTACTATGTGCCAGGACCCCTCCTGGATCACTGCCTTGTCATGGCAGAGAGGTTTGTGTAACTCAATGAAACTGTGAGCTATGCCATGCAGGGTAACTCTAGACAGGTAGGTCATAATGGAGAGTTTTGACAAAAAGTGATCCACTGGAGAAGGAAAGAGCAAACCACTTCATTATCTTTGCCAAGAAAACCCCATGGACAAGAGCTTGGTGTGCTATGGTCCACAGGATCACAAAGAATCAGACACAATTGAACAACAACATGGCAGGCACTATGCCAAGTGCTGAGGATACAAAGAAAGGCAAAAGACAGTCCCTGCCCTCAAGGAGCTCCCAGTCTAACGGAGGAGACAACATGCAAGCAATTATATACAAATAAGATATAGACTACCTGAGATTTTATGTCCTTTGCCTCTCCTTCTGATGTCTGGAGGAAAAAATGTATACGCTAGCAATAGCATGATGGAAAGACTCAGGAGCAGGAAAACCTGAGTTCAAATACTGCCTCAAGCATTTACACTAGGGGGCTCAGTTAACCTCTCACTTTCCTGATTTTTAGAATGGGGGTAATGATAGTATGTGTCTCACAGTATTGTTTTGAGGACCAAAGCTTTGGCAAAACTTGAAGCCGCTACATAAATTTTAGCTATTACTGTAAGAGGCACCAGTGGTATAATAGAGCGTGGGCCTCGAGATCAGTAAGACCTGGACTGAAGTACTGTCTTTGATACCTATTGACTCTTACCCTAGGCAAGTAATGACTTTTCAGGAACCCGATTCTCTAGAATGATAATCAATGTATGAGTGAAAAAAACATATTAAGTGCTTACTGTATGTCAGGAACTAAGCTATTGCAAAGGGGCTACAAAAATAAACAGGCAACACAGTCCCTGCCCTCTGGGAACTTATATTCTAATTGGGAGAATCAACACTTTTAAGAGAGTAACGGTGAGGCAGGGTGTTTTGGAGTGGGTAATCAGAGAGAATCATAATTGGAGTAACTGGGAAATTGATTGATATGTCCTTGACAGGCATGTGATATTGACTTGATTATTTTTCTTAGAACTAGGATTGGAGGGGGAGGAGGAGAACATGGTGTATAAGATTGGATGAGAAACCTCATGGTAGCCTTAGCCTGGGAAAAACAAAATGTGATAGTCACCAGAGTTCAGAGTCCCAGAGGTAGGAAAATTTTCAGAGAAGGTGCCCATCCACACTGGTAAAGGGAGTTCCTCACCAAGAGTTCTCCCCACAAATGAAAGGACAGGTCTAGTTAAAAAGTTATGAATATAAGCTCCTAGATCATCTTTGAAATTTTACCAAAAATCTTCCCTGTTGGCCAACCTTGGCCAAAATTATACCTGATGGCTCAAAATGGAAACAGGACTCCTGGGAGGCAATTGGGAAGGAGTATTGAGGGCAAAAAGGGATATTATAACTCTCTGGCATGGGAGGGATTTGTCTAGAGACTTCTCAGAATTTCTTTCTTTGGATGGGCAGATAGCTGTATCCAACTTTCCAACTTTCTGTTTGATAAGGAAGCTTTACTGGGTGGAGACTGGAACTCAACCAGGGAAGCGCCCCCTTCAGGATCAAGTTGGCTACACCGACTGACTCGCTCCACTGGGCTCCAGATTTTCTGAGCTAAGCAACCTCCTGAGAACCCATGATGTTCAAGGACACTGACCAGCTGGAACATATCTGGAGGAAGGGAAGAGAACTAGAGATCACATCATCAATAGAATTGGTTGAAGAAACTGGGAATTAGCTTTGAGTGGGGGAAGGCTTAGAAGGATGTGAATGCCTTCTTCATGTATTTGAAGGGTTGTCACATGGAAAAAGGATCTGACATTTTTTTCTGGCTTGGTTCCCATAAAACAGGCACAATGAGGAGTATTGGGTGGAAGCTTGAGGGTCGCCAATTTTTTACTTCATACAAGAAAATAATTTTTAAAAACTTTGTAACAGAACTGTTCAAAAGTGGAATGGACTGCCTGGGGAGATAGCTTCACTCCATTACTGATGGTCTTCAAGAGGAGGATAGGGACCACTGCCAAGGATGTCTTAAAAAGGATTCCTGCTCAAGTCCAGATAATGGTCTGGCTCCTAACATCTTAATCACAGGACCAATTACTTGAGCTGGAAGGGAGGGAGAAGAGAGAGAGGAGAAATACAGAGACAGATAGAGATAGAGAAAGATAGGGAGAGAGACAAATAAAGATAGAGATGGGACAGATGAGAGAGGGGGACAGGAGAGACAGACACAGAGAGACAGAAAGAGACAGGGACAGAGAGATGGACAGAGACAGACAGAGAATAGAGTAAGCATTTAAGTACTTATTATGCATCAGACGTTGTGCTAAGTACTAGTGATATAAATTCAAGCAATCGAAATAGACCTTGCCATTGTGGAGCCTTAAAATGAAAAATATTAGAGCTGGAAAAGGTATTAGAACATTAAATGTCAGAGCTGGGAGTAACTCGAGAACGTAGGCTCTCAGAGCTGAGATGGAGTGGGTAGTAGGGCTTAGAACACAGCATGTCAGAGCTGAGAAGAACCTTAGAATATAAAATGTCATGGCTGAAATGGACATTAGAACATAGACCATCAAAGCTGGCAAGAACCTTGGTAAACAGTCCATCAAAACTGGGAGGCACTTTAGAATGTCAGAGCAGGAAAGAATCCTTGAGACTCTCTAGTCCACCCCCCTCATCTGTTAGAAAATAGACTGGTCACCCAGAAAGGGAAAGCCTTGCCTCAAATCACACGGCAAGTAAGTGTCAGAGCCATGGCTCAAATGAAGCAAGGTGCTTTAGCCTCCAGTCCAAAGCTTTTCCCACTGCCCTCCACTCTTTACTTGCTGGTCCCTTGTCCTTGTTCTTGATTGGACCTCTTGGACCAAGTGTGGTCCCTCAGTTAACTTGCAATAGCCTCCTAGCGTGACTCCCTCCTGGAGACAAGGACAGTTAGTCAGCCTTTTATTGAAAAAGACAGAGAATCGGAGATCTGAGTGAGTTCAGCATGAGCCTTCCTGTCTTGTTTGATCTTGTGTTCCTTCCCCATGCCCAGGCTCATTTCTAATTCTTGTTAAACCAATTCAAGTATGACTAATTCCATATTATCATAGAATTCAGATCTAGAAGGAACTTTAGTGATCATCAAAGTAAAATCCCTTCCTTTCACAGAGGAGGAAACTGGATCCGGAGAGGTTTAAGCAGTTCACCCGGGGTCACACAGTAACTTCCAGAGATGTGACTTGAACCCAGGTTGTGAATCCCGTGACCGTTGGCTTTTGATCCAGGCTTTTGTATTAGTTCCTAGTCCTTACGTGAGCAGTTTCTAGAGCTAAGACACTACTCAAAGGCTCAGTCCTCACCAACCTCTCAAGAATTCTCTTGGCTAATGATTTCATTGAGGGGGCTTTGAGCTTGGAAGTCTTTGAAGGTGGAAGCAACCTGGTCCAGTGTACAGAGAACATATAAGACTCAGAGGCATTCACCCTCCGGCTCTATGTGAACTTAGGGAAGTCACAGAATAATGATAATAATAGCCACAGCTAACATTTATGTATTATTGTATTTATGTATTATTATCTCATCTGATCCTCATAACAATCCTGAGAGGCAGGTGTTATTACTAATCCCCATTTTACAGATAAGGAAACTGAGATTAAGTGACTTGGTCAGGGTTACACAGATGGTAAGTGTCTGAGGCTGGATGTGAACTCAGGTCTTCCTGACTCCACCAGCGCTCTCTCCATTGAACCTCCTAGGTGCCTTCACTTCCCATTTTTAACATTGTTTCCTTTTCTATACGGACAGGATAGATATAATATGGACACAATTCTTACATCAGCACCATTTTGTTGTTTAGTCATTTTCAGTTGTGTCCAACTCTCCATGACTCCATTTTGGAGTTTTTCTTGGCTAAGATATTGGAGTGGTTTGCCATTTTCTTCTCCAGCTCATTTTACAGGTGAGGAAACTGAGACAAACAGGGTTAAGTGACTTGTCCAGGATCACCCAGCTAGTAAGTGTCTGAGGCCAGATTTGAACTCAGGAAGATGAATAAGTCCTAACTCCAGGCCCAGCGCTCTATTCACTATGCCACCTGACTGCTTTACTGGTAACATTATACAGGGTTTTAATTCAATCAAATACAATGTTAATTAGGTACCTACGTGATTTGGTGTTAGAGAAATGACAGCCTCAAATCTAAGCCTGTGGGACCTTGAGGAAGCTGCTTAAGTTCTCTGGGCCTCAGTTTCCTCATCTGTGAAATGAGAGGTTTGGATTAGTTGATCATCAACATCCCTTCCAGCTCTAGATCTGTGATTATAAGATTATGGTCAGTCTAAGGTCCTCTCCAGCAGCAATATTCTGTTCTAAGTTCCTTCCAAGGTCTAGAACCACTTTTCTTAGGCTACTTAGAAAATGTCGGCAATTAAAGCCTGCTGATGGCAGAATGGACTGTGGTACAAGTTAGTCCCTCCTCCTCACCAAGGGCTTTCAAGCAAGGACTGGATGACCACTGAGCAGGTCTAATGTAGAGAGAATCCCTGTTAAGAGATGGTTTGGATTATGTGGCTTCTGAGGTCTCTTTCAGCTTTGAATATCAGAGATTCTAGGATAAAGATGTGTGTTCTAAGCCCATCCCACCCCCGGCTCTGCCATCCTATGTTCTATTTTCTAAAGTCCCCATTAGCTGTAACATTCTGTGTTCTAAGGTCCCTCCCAGCTCTGGGTTCTAAGGCCCCTGCCAGCTTTGACATTCTGGGTTCTAAGGTTCCTCCCAATTCTGACATCCTATATTCTAAGATTCCTCCCAGATCTGATATTCTGTGTTCTAAGGGCCCTTTCCACTCTGACATTTTATATTCTAAAGGCCTTCTCACCTCTAATATTCCATGTTCTAAGGCCCCTCCCTCCCAGCTCTGATACCCTGTGTTCTAAGACCCCTCCCCAATTTTGACATTCTGTGTTGTAAGGACTCTCCTTCACTCTGACATTCCATGTGCTAAGACCTCCCCAGCTCTGATATTCTTTAAGGCCCTTCCTAATTCTGACATTCTGGGTTCTAAGAGTCCTCCCAGATCTGCTATGTTCTAAGGGCCCTCCCAGCTCTGACAATCTATGTTCCTAGGGCCCTCCCAACCATAACATTCCATGTTCTCAGGGCCCTCACAATTCTGAAATCCTGTGGTCTAAGGCCCCTCCCAGCTCTGATATTGTGGGTTCTAAGATTCCTCCCACTGACATCCTGTGTTCTTTTTCTGTGATTCTATCATTGTTTCTAAAGCACAAAGAGAACTATAAATAGTCACTCAGAAGTTGAGGTGGGGGGTGGAGAGGGGCTGGTGCCCAAGGAAAATGCTGTATCCCAGCCTGAATACATGTCCTTTATTTTATTATATTTTTCTTTCAAGTTTGCCCCTCTCATTTCCCCCTGGGAGACCATTAGAAATTCCCCCTTCCTCTGTCCCTCATCTCCCCATGTGTTTTGAACCCAATAATGATGAAACAGACTGAGACCAGAGGACAGAGCCTTGGCACCTGTCTTTGTGGTGACGGTGGATGTGCCAGGAGATCAGAGTTGGCCACCACAGCCCCAGCTCTCTCAGGGGGCATGTCTGGAGCTTTTCCTGAGCTCAAGGTGTCCAGTCCACGCACAGAGTCTTGAGAAAACTCACACTTCCCAGGAAGCTGGTTTTGAATTTGCCTGAAACCTCTGCTGCTTCACTCTCTTCCATGGCACGTTTTCCTCTCCTCAGAATCATTTTTTTAGCAACTTGAGAAACTGCAATCCAAACATATAGTATTTTTGGCTAGAAATTCAAACACGTCACTTTTAAAACATAAGCAGTCTGCCCTGAGTGTTTATGGTAAAAAGCCTACTCTAGGCCAGACTGAGAAGCTTGTATTACTTATAGGAAAACTCTAGGATCCACTCCTCCTATCTGATGAGTCGGCCTTCCAAGGTCTTGGACAAACCTCCTCACTCTGGGGCTCCAGGGAGCAGGTCTTTGTGATTCTTTGCTGGAGGAAAAGCAACAAGCTTTCTTCCTATTGTCAGAATGAAGAGTTTAAGGGCCAAGCTAGAAGGATGGGGAAGAGGTGGAACTGTTGTTCTTGGGATGCTGTTCTAGGTGGGTCATCCTGCCTTGGGTAGAGCAAGGTCCTGGTCCTTCCACTACCTCACTGTGTGAACTTGGTCAAGACCCTTCCTCTCTATGGGCCTCAGTGTCCTCATCTGAAGAATCAAAGCGATATGACGGATAAGGGCACAGGTGCTCTGTAGAGAATGGGGAACTGGCTTCAAACCCACCTCTTTTACTACCAGGGATGTGTGGCTCAAGGATTGGAACATTCCAACCACTGAGGTCAAAATTCACTAGGAGTGGGTGGCCCCTGAGCAAAAACTGATGACAATTTAGGTCGGTCTCCACCAGGAGGCCAAACTTCAGTTCACAAGGAGTTGGATTGGATAATCTTTATTATATAAGAACAACATTAATAATAACTTAAAAACAGTATATCATCATAGATGAATGACCAGTGTCGGGGTCAGGTTTGAATCCTGCCTCTCATACACTGGCTATGTGACCCCAGGCAAGTGACTTGACCTCTCAGTTATAGGCCAGTGGCCAGCATGGGCAGAGGAAGTTTCCACACTAGACATTCCTTCTACATAGATCGTAAGTTTTATTATCCCCACTTTGCAGAGGAAGAAACAAACTTCTAAGAGGATGTGACTTGCCCAGGGTCACACAGCCCAGTGTGATACTGGGCCCTAACCCATATCTCCTGACACCAACAGTAATAGATTTTAGAGCAGAGATGGATTTTTGAGGTCACCTAACCCAATCCTCCTATTTTTGAAGGTCCCTTCCAACTCCACATTCTTTGGTCTTAAGATTTTATGTTCTCTGTTCTAACATTCTATATTCTATGTCCTGACATATTCTGAGTTTTCTCTAAACACTAAGAGTCTTATGTTTTACAGCCCTTCCAAGCCCTGACATTCTGTGTTCTAAGGGCCCTCCCAGATGTGACATTCTATGTTCTCCGGTCCCTCCCAGATCTGACATTCTGTGTTCCAAGGTCCCTCCCAGCTCTGGCATTCTGGGTTCTAAGGATCCTCCCAGCTCTGGTATTCTGTGTTGTAAGGGCCCTTCCAGCTCTGGCATTCTGTGTTCTCAGGTCCCTCCCAGAACTGACATTCTGTGTTCTAAGGCGCTCCCAGCTCTGACATTCTGTGTTCTAAGGGCTCTCCCAGATGTGACATTCTCTGTTCTCAGGTCCCTCCCAGATATGACATTCTGTGTTCCAAGGGCCTTCCCAACTCTGACATTGTGTTCCAAGGGCCCTCCCTGCTGTGACATTCTAAATTCTAAAGGCCCATCTAACTCTGGTATTCTCTGTTTTGAGCTCTGACAATATATTCTATGTTCTGAGGCTCCTTCCAGCTCTGATATTCTACTTTACGAGACCTATTCTTGATAACATTATAAGTATTAAGAGTCCCTTTGGCTCTGATACTCTATCTTACACTTTCTCTCTCAAATCTAGCAGTTCTGTGTATCTTGTTCAGTTCTGGCATTCCACATTCTAAAGTATCTCCCAACTCTGCCTTTCTGTTTTCTGAAGTCAGTATCAGCTAAAATTATAGGTTCTAAGGACCCTTCTGTCTCTGGCATTCTATGTTCCATTTTCTCTCTCAGATCTTACAATTCAATATTCTATTGTTCAGTTCTGATACTCTATGTTCTAAGGTCTCTCACAGCTCTGGCATCTATACTCCCCCCACTTTTCTTTAAGATTGGATCTCCCAATCTTGCCCAGGCTAGAAGTTCAGCAGTCTATCACAGGACCAAGCCCCCCTGTTGATAGCTGTGGACTTTGTGTGGGCAACCAATCAGCTTTAACTGTTCTGCAGATCAGAACTCTGGAACTCAAGCAATCCACCCACCACCCTTGGCCTCCCCAGTAAAAGAGATTAGAGGCATACACCACCACAGCCCACTAACATTCTGCATTCTAAGGCCCCTTCCAACTCTAACATTCTTCATCTTTGTTCTTAGAGTTCTTCAAGCTGTAACATTCCATGTTCCGAGGTGCTTCTCAGCTGATACTTCATGTTGTAGTATCCTAATCCACCTCTGCCATATTCCAATATCCTACAAAGATCTGACATCTAATTTTCCATTATACTAAAGTTTCTCCTGATTTGAAAATCCAACAACTCTATGACCTTTGGGTGAAACCATCTCACAATGAGATCTGTCTGCTGCTTTTGTAACCAATGTCCCTGGATTATAGCTGGACCCAAACCTGCCTTATCACACATTCTGCTCTTACCTAAATAGTGTCCACACAGTAGCAATGTTCAGGAACTTGCTAGAACGGCAGATTGAAAACTGCATGTAGACTAGGCTCTGGCAGGTGCCCAATCTGCTGCTGACCTGTTCCTTCCATAACTAATATAGCAGATGTATGGCAAGCAGGCACAGAGAATGAAGCAACCTGTGCCACATTAAAGAAGATTCTACCTTCCCAGGTTATTACTCATGCCAACAACATCTTTTCATGTACAGAGACCATTTAGAATGTGTAAAGTTTAAGTAATCATGAAGAATGAGTATTCCTCCTACTATAAGAGTGGAGATCATTGGATTTCACTGTGCCATTGGTTCCTTGTTTTACGTGATTTAAAAAAAATTCCAGTCTAGCTAAAATCCCTAAATTTGGGGATCAAAAAAAAAGTTGGGATTCTTTTATCAAAATGAAATCTGTTGCATGGAATTTTTGCCTCGTATAATGTGTCTTATACAAAGTGCCATTCTTTCAAGTCTGATGAGGAAATAGGAAATATCATACATACAGAGAGGATGAGGGTTCCAGGACCACGGGAGGTATGTTTCATGTCATTCTTTCTCTATCAGGGCTTCTGTGAAGTGTGAGTTGTGATGCAATGAGGATAGGAGAAAGTGATAGCATGTAGTGTCCTCCATTTGGGGTCATTTGAACCTGGGTTCAAATCTCAGCTCGACCACTTACTAGTTGTATGACCATGGCAAGTTGCTTAATCTCTCTGGGTCTCAGTTTCTTCATTTGTAAAATAGACAGATAGATAGATGAATGAATAAGTAAACAAATAAATGAAGAAATGAAGGAAAAGAAAGAAAGAAAGGAGGGAGGGAGGAGAAGGAAGAAAGGAAAGAAAGAAAAGAAAGAAAGAAAGAAAGAAAGAAAGAAAGAAAGAAGAAGAAGAAGGAAGGAAGGAAGGAAGGAAGGAAGGAAGGAAGAACGGAAGGAAGAACGGAAGGAAGAAAGGGAGAAAGAAAGGTTTTAAAATGAGGGAACTGGACCAGCTGGCCTCTATGAATTCTTCCAGCCCTAACTCTAAGATCTTATGATCCTTACTCTTTTTTTCTCCACAGAACTCACCAAAGTCCATACCTGCTGTGTTACTCTTTGCCCCTAGAAGATCAAGCATACTCTAGACTTAGGCATTGTCATCATTCCCTTTTACCAAGCTCTGACTTAACGACATTATGTAACCTGATAGGAAATGGAGCTGAGTTTTCCAGAATTGGAAGGGTCCTTAAATACCCCCACTTTTTCTGGTGCCAGAATTCTCTCTGAAGGGGGCAGGGGACGGGGATGGTCATTCAGCCTCTGCTCCAACACTTCCAGTGAAAAAGAACTCACTACTTCCTGACACAGTCTGTTTTCAAACAGCTGCAATTGTTAGGAAGCTTTTTTTAACAGTTCATGAAGGAAATCTCTTTTTTCATGAAAATCATATTTTAGTATAATATATCATTCCATATTATGTATCATTTTAACCTAATAATGAGAGAGGCTATGTGTCATAGAAGAGAGAAGGGATGGCCCTGGAAGCAGGAAGAGCTGAATTCAAGTATAGCCTTAGATACATACTGGCTATTTGACTCTGGGCTGTCTTTAATATCCCAGAGCCCCCAGAAACTCCCATGACTAGAAATTAGCTAAGAGTTGCCAGTCTGTATCAGTGCATCAATCAATAAGCATTTACTAAGTGCCTACTATGTACCAGGCACTGTGCTAGGCACTGAAGAGACAAAGACAAAAGCAAACCAATCCCTGCCCTTAGATACACACACACACACACACACACACACACACCACACACACACACACACACACAAGTTGCACACATAGGTATACCTAAGCTATAGCTTTGAACAGCATTAAGACTTTTGGGACACCCTATAAAATAGGAATAAAGATAAGACTACTATCTGGCATTTATAAATCAGGCAGTGAGGTGGCACAGTGGATAGAATACTGGGTCTGAAGTCAGGAGACTTATGTTCTTGAGTTCAAATCTGGCCTCAGACCAGCTGTGTGACCCTGAGCAAGTCATTTAACCCTGTTTGCCTTAGTTCCTCATTCATAAAATGAGCTGGAGAAGGAAGTCGAAAACCACTCCACTGTCTTTGTCAAGAAAACCCCAAATGGGGTGACAAAAAAATTGGACATGACTGAAATGACTGAACAATTTAAAAATCACTTTAAAGTTTGCAAAGCACTACAAACATGTATATATGTATACATATATATATATATATATATATATATATATATATATAATGTAGATAGATAGATAGATAATCCCATTTGGTCGTCACAACAATTCTATGATATAGGAGCTATTATGGTGTCCATTTTACAAATGGAGAGCTTGAGGCTGATAAAAATTAAATGATCTGTGGGGTGGGGGGGGACAGGGTCACACAGTTAGGAAGTGTCTGAAGCAAGATATGAACCCAGGCCTTCATAAATCCAAGCCCAGTGCTCTATCTACTTTGCCCTTATAAATATAAGGTGATTAGGGAATGAGGACAGGGAGGCACCAGCAGCTGGGGAAATCAGGGAGAGCCTCATGCAGAAGGTGAAATCTGAACAGAATCTTGGAGGAAATAAGGGATTCTGAGAAATTAAACAGCATTCCAATCATGAGGGAAAACCCATGCAAACTGACTTTCCACACTAGAAGTTCCTCAAACTATGATAAAATCACAGGTCCAGAGCCCCTCCCCCACCCCACCCCCACCCAAACATTTTAACATATCTTTTATTAAACTAAATCTTTCAGATATGCCCCATCAAGGTACCTTTTGTATCTATTTGTGCATGCATCATGGCACCCTAATAGGTATATGAGCTTCATCAACTATCTCTTAGGCAGCCAGAAGGTGCAGTGGTTAAAGCACTGAGCCTGGAGTCAGGAAGACCTGAGTTCAAATCTAGCTTTGGACATTTGCTAGCTCCATGACCCTGGACAAGTCACTTACCCAATGTCTGTTTCAGTTTCCTCAACTGGAAAATAATAGCACTTACCTACCAGGATTGTTGTGAGGATTAAAGAGGTCATATTTGTAAGGTGCTGAGCACAGTGCCTGGTACACAGTAGGTACTTAATAAATGCTTGTTTCTTTCCTCCCTTCTTATCTTAACATCTGGATGGCTGTACCCAACAGATATTTAATGAAAAAGCATCCCCATAAATATCCAGAAAGGAACAAATCCAGTTGTTCAAAGAGACAATAATGAACCTTCTGCTGGGCACCAGCCAGTCTAACCAAAATCCCTAAATTTGGGGATCAAGAAGGCTATAGACTCCCTCACCCTCTTTCCTCCCTTCTTGAGGACAGTGGCTTCAAAAAGCAATCCTATCGGCTGGTGGACTGGGATCTGATCTTTAATTGTTCCATATATTCCAAGGCCACAATTGAACCAGTAAAACAGCCTTCACCTCCCAAACAAGCTTCAGAATTAGTAAACTCATGCCTGTAATGTCTGCTTCTGGGGAGACTGAGACAAGCAAACTGAGGCCCAAGGAAGGTTAAAAAGGCAGTGGCTAGGGTGCTGGACCTGTCATGAGGGAGACCTCTGAGGTTTACCCTACGCATGCCCACGCATGTGTGTGTGCATGTGTGTGTGCGCACAGGTGAGCACGCGCACACACGAATGTGGGCATGTGTGTGTGAGAGAGATCATCCTGAACAAGTCACTTACCTTCATTTACCCCTGCAAAATGAGGGTTAATCATAGACCTACTTTCAGAGCTATTATGATATTCAAATGATATAACATATACAAAGTGTTCTGCAGACTTGAAAATGCCATATTAAACTTCATCAATTATTATTGTCAGCGATGTGCCTGAGGTCACGCCATTCATAAGGGGCAGAACTGGGACTCCATAATACACACTCTAGTTCTTTAAGATCGCAGAAATGCTCTCCCTCCCTCTCCCTCTCTCCCTCTCTCCCTCTCTCTCTCTCTCTCTCTCTCTCTCTCTCTCTCTCTCTCTCTCTCTCTCTCTCTCTCTCTCTCTCTCCGCCCCTCTCTCTCTCCCCCTCTCTCTCTTTGCCACTACCCCTCCAACCCCACCCAAAGGGCTGAGAGAACCTCCAGAAGGGCTGAAATGGGGATGGGGAATGAGCTTGGAGGGTAATTTGTAACCCGAATTGGCTCCTATCCATCCATAATTAAAAGCACGGGGGCCCAAAAGACTAATAACTAGTTTTGCATTTGTATTTGACAGGCCTGCTAATTCCCCTGCCGGATGGGTGGGCTGGGGTGGGATCTTTATGAGCTGATTAACACCTTCACGCCGCTGGGAGCATAGCTCGCCGGGACTCGGGCTTGACAGATCACTCCCCATCCATCGCTACCTCCTGACTGGGGCCCTAGACACTGACTTCACGCCTTGCAGCCCCATCCCATCCTGGCTGAGGCACTGACTGATTCACTCCTGACGGGGAAAAGATGACAAAAATATATACATACCACACATTTCGATTCCTGATTTAGGCTCAGAAGCCTATGAGCCAGACTGTTATGAATATCGTTATAATTAGCTGATTTTTTTTTGCAGGGTGCACTTTGGGGCTCGGGTCCAAGCTGCACATTCACAATCTGCGCTATTTGCATAGGTTTCGGCAGTCTCTTCCCGGGGACAGAAAAGGCTCCGCGGTTACCATTACCGACTCAGCCGGTATCGACATCCTACCTTACCTCCCAATGGCACTCCATCAGGGTGGAAGGATGAGGGGTTCACAATGGCAGCAAGAGTACAATGTCAGCCCCCTTCCAGCCTTAGCTTCACACCACCCAACAACCCCAAGAATATATAGATGTAATATATATGCATGTGTGTGTGTGTGTGTGTGTGTGTGTATCAGAGCCAGAGTCAGATCCTGAAGCACCTTGGCCTCCAGCATGGAGTTCAAAACCTAGTTCCAGTGTGACACGTGTCACCAACTTGCTTTAGAACCATGGACAAGTCACTTCCCTTATCAGGACCTCAGTTTCTTCTGTAAATGATGGAACTAGATGATAATGTAGTATCATGTCATATCATGCCATGTCACATCAAACTATACCAGTGTATTTGCAAAAAATAAAAAAATGTAAATCTCCACTGGAACCTGACAGGTATTTTTTTGGGTCAGTCAATTCGTCAACAATATTGAAGTCTCTGGGGAGCTGGCTGGTACAGTGGATAGATTGCTGGGCCTGAAGCCAGGAAAATTCATCTTCCTGAGTTAAAATCCAGCCTTCTTACTAGCTGTGTGACCCTGGGCAAATGACTTAACCCTGTTTGCCTCAGTTTCCTCATCTGTAAAATGAGCTGGAGAAGGAAATGACAAACCACTCCATTATCTCTGCCAAGAAAACCCCACTAGGGGTCACAAAGTGTCAGACGTGACAGAAATGATGAACAACATTGAAGACATTGCTTGAAGGGGTAACATACCCCTTCCTTCTTGAGGGGTAACACGATACTTCCTGGGGCAGCCTATTCTGCTTCAGGGTGGCTCTACTTGTTACAATTTTTCCCATACACTAAGCCCAAGTTTGCCTCTTTGCAAGTTCCTGGCAGAAC
Source organism: Trichosurus vulpecula (assembly GCF_011100635.1). Taxonomy (NCBI): domain Eukaryota; kingdom Metazoa; phylum Chordata; class Mammalia; order Diprotodontia; family Phalangeridae; genus Trichosurus; species Trichosurus vulpecula. The sequence continues at coordinate 73,990,272 of NC_050574.1, read as the reverse complement.
CAAAAGTGGGTGGAAGTCAAAAAGAAACAAATTTAGGTTTGATAAAGGGAAATTTTTCTAAGTATTAGCAGTGTTCAGAAGCAAAATGGCCAGCCTCTGGAGGTGGTGCATTGTTCCCCCTCTTTGGTGATCTCTGAGAAGAGGCTAGATGACCATTTGTCAGGTGTGTTATGGAGGGCATTCCTTTTGTGAATGCGTAAGATTAGATGGCTGCTGAGAGGTCCCTAACGCTGAAATTCTAGGGTCTACATTCTATGGTCCCTTCCAGTTCTGATCTATGTTCTAACAGCTATCATTCTATGTTTTATGTTCTACGATCCCTTCCTGCTCCACCATTCTATGTTCTATAATCTAAGGTCCCTTCTAACTCTGACTTTCTACATTTTATCCTTTCCAGCTCTGAAATTCTATACCCCATGTTCTTAACAGCGTCTGAGTCAAAAGTTCCCTTCAATTGTAAAATACGTTCTGAGGCCCCTTCCAAACTTAGAAAGTTCCAAGATTCTTTCTTGCTCTAAAGTTCCAAGTTTTATGGTCCCTTCCAGTCCTTATTAATTTTCTATTTTCTAAGGACTTTTCTAGTTCTGATATTCTGTGTCCTAGGTTGTAAGATCCCTCTGAATGCTAACATCCTATGGTTTAAGATCCCTTTGGAGTTCTGAAAAGTCTATCCCCTCTGGCTCTGAAATTCTCTGTTCTAAGTTTTCTTAGAGCTCTGATAGTCTCTATTCTAATGTTACTTCTAGCTCTGCATTCTCTGTTCTCTGTCCCAAGGTCCCTTATGCCTCTGTCTATTCTCTTCTCTGGATGTACAGATGTAAAATTTTCCTCTTAAAGGTTTATCTAAAGTAAAACTCCTAGCAAACCTGCCTTCTAAAGAGATCATTCTCAGTTCTGGCACAGTGCCCACCACATTGGCTTTTTTAAAATATTGTTGATTGGTTAATTTATTGAAACCCTCCCTCTACTTTCATAAAAAAAATGGTGCTGTCTGGTGGTTAGGGCATAGAGGTTCTGAAGCACTTTTAATAAGACTTCAAGCTCTTGGCTCCCCAAGCATCCCCATCAAGGCTCCTTCCTCCAAGAAACTTAGCAACTCTAGAGGATTCTCTAGTCCCTGTCCTGCAGAACAGTTCGACCTAAGGGCCATGTCACTGATTTGTGCAGTAACTACATGCAGAAGAGACATGAAGAAGGAAGGAAGCTGCCAAAGAATTAAGGTGGAGGAACAAATATTTCTCTTCTAACATTGTTCCAAGTCTCTGACCAACCTAATCTTCCATCAGTAACCATGACATAGGCTCACCTGAAATTTTTATCAGTAATAATAATAACAATAACCACAATAAATAGTTTAAAACCTACACCATATCTTTGGGCAGCTAGCTGGTGCAGTGGATAGAGTGCTGGTCCTGGAGTCAGGAAGACTCGGCCTCCTGAGTTCAAATCTGGCCTCAGAAACTTATTAGCTGGCTGACCCTGGGCAAGTCACTTAACCTTGTTTGCCTCAGTTTCCTCATTTGTCAAATGAGCTGGAGAAGGAAATGGCAAACCACTCCAGGATCTTTGCCAAGAAAACCCCAACTGGGGTCACAAAGAGTTGGCCACACCTTCTGAATTCCTGGCTTCTGAATTCCTCACTTAGCTGAACATTCCCTGCCAGCAAGATTATCCAAAATTTCTTCATTGCCAAATCTGAAGGTCATTTCTAGGTTCTCATCTTTCTTGACCGGTAGTCGTTGACACTATCGAACACCTTCTCCTCCTGGATGCTTTCTGCTTTCTGTTTCTTTGTGACTCTACCCTCTCTTGGTTCTCCTCCTACCCCCTAACTGCTCCTTCTCAATCAGGGTAAGGAGTTTGGAGTCTAACACAGAATGTTTGAACTAAAGTTGACCTTAAAAATAAAATAACCCAGGCCTCTCATTTCACAGGCTAAACAAGCGAGACCTGGTTAGGGAGGATTTGATCACGATGCTTCAGAAAGAGCCGTGGATTTGTAATCAAAGGATCTGGTTCAAATCCTGGTTCTGCCACTTTAGACCTTTGTGAATTTGGGCAGATCACTCGATCTCCCTAGGCCTCAGTCTCCTCAACTGAAAAAATAAGGGAGTTGGATTAAATAACTTCTGAGGTTGCTTCCAGCTCTAAATGTATGTTTCTGTGAGTGATTCACCCAAAGAAGGGAATAGCTTGTACCTTCTCAAAAGTGGGGGAAAGAAAGCAAAGGTGCAAAAATAGAGGGGACCCCCTTCCTAGACATCCCTTCATCACCTATCTTTGTAACTCAGGCTTTGGTAGCTCTAGGGCTAGGGGACTGGGCAGCCTCGTTGGAATTGTAAACTGCCACCTGCTATCTGTGTGACTCATGGCAAGTCACTTAATCCCTCTGGGTCTCATTTAAAGAGAGGACCTCAAAGGTCCCTTCCATCTCTAAAAGAACTCTGCTCCTCTGATTCTCCCAATCCCTCCAGCTGATCTTTCTATGGCATGTTCTTCAATCTCTCAGCTCTCCCAATCAGTCATTTACATCTCCTAGCTTGCCCAGGTGGTGAGATCAAAGCCTGGTACCCAGACTGGGCACAGCATGACGTGCTCATCTCTGTTGCTCTCCATATCTCCCTCCTTTTCACTCCAGCCTCAGGGACGTCTTACACTTCAGCTCCTATTGACCCTGTGGAGCCTTCCAGGGTGGTACCCAGCCCACTCCCCCTCATTCCTAGCCCTGATTCTGTTTCTCCTCTTTGACATACACCCTATAGTGACTCCTCCAGCTACCAAGTGCAGCTTTGGGCCCCCAGTTCCAGCAGTTGACCTGCTATCATGATGGGCTAATTTGAAAAACCCTTCATATAAATGACCCATTTTCCTTCGTATCTGCCAGACTCAGCACCTCCCTTCAATTTCCATACATTGGACTCAGGCCCTCAGCATTAGCCTGAGAACTATTTGTGTTTTCTTTGCTTCTTGGGGAAATCCTTTCCTTTAATGAATAGAAAATGAGGCCTTTCTGCTCCCAAGCAATGCTTCTAAGGAGGGTCCTCTGAGTCTTGGTGATGTGGATATCCACAGTTCATACAGGCTTCTTTCTCCAGTGAATGGATAGTAGCACCAGTTTGATGCCTGTGGATTTACACCCAGCCCGACCTCAGAGTGTCATTGTCTAATCCCAGGGACATAAGCCATTCCATTTTATGTACCTTTCACCCTCATTAAATCAAGGGCCATCACACACGGCTGCCTGACAGACTCCATAGCCCTGACTTCCCGGGAATGGGAAAAGGACCCAAGGGGTTGATTAGCATATTGTTGTAGGAGGACAAGTTCAGGATAATTTTTTTTTCCTATTGACACTAAATAGCATTACCTTCCATTTCCCCCTTTCCCCCCATGGCCCCTGCACAGCCCTGAGGAGTACTGAAATGAAGGAATATTGCTTTAAACCTCTGTTCCTGTCACTCACTCTATGCCATGGGACAAATCTCTTCTCTTCTCGGGGTCTCAGTTTCCTCTTCTGTAAGATAAATAGATTAGACTAGGTAGATTACCTTGATGGTGCTTCCCTTCCAGTTCTGACATTCTATGTCCTAAGGCTCCTCCCAGCTCTGATATTCAAAACTCCAAGGTCCCTCCAAGATCTGACATTCTATGTGCTAGCATGCATCTCCAAGGGCTGACATTCTGTGTTCTAAGGCCTCTTCTCATTCTGACATTTGGTGTTGAATGGTCCTTTCTAACACTAACATTCTGAACTACATGGTCCCTTCCAGCCCCAACATTCTATGCTCTCTGTTCCATTTATTCTAACAGTCAGTGTTTCACAACTCTTTCCTAAACTGACATTTTATGTTCTATCTTCTAACATTCCATATTCTAAGTTCTAAGGCCCCTTCTAGCTCTAACATTCTGTATACCAAAATTCATTGTTCTCATGTCTCTTCCCATTCTATAACTCTGTCTTCCTGGCTATACACTCCCTTCTTTACCCACCACCATAAAAATTAGTAATAATAATCCAATCTTTACAAAGAGCACATATTATATTCTAGGTAGTGTCTCATAAAAGTATCATTTGATCATTCTCTGTCAATAGCTAAGCAGGTGGCTCCCAACCTTTGCTAAATTTCAAGATCTCGCCAAGATGAAAAATCTGGGAACAAATTACCAATCACTCACCTAATTTACATCCAATTAGTGTGAGTGAAATGAATCATGTGGTCAGTCCCCCCTGGGAAACATGGAGATAACAAATGTTCCTCCATCCTTTCCCATGAAAATGACAGGGCCCTCAGGGAGGACCATGAATTACCCTCTGGGTCAGTGGGCTCCCTATGTCACCTATAAAAGTCATCGATCAACCCCAGCTCCACCTTTCAGATGACAGACCTGAACCAGGATACAAGTAAGTATGGTAAGAGGTTCAAGTAACTTACCCAGGACCAGGGAGGTCCAAATCTGAGGCTGGATGTCCAGATGGACCAATCAGGTTTACACTGCTTCATCATAAAAGCTGACATTGACAGAGAGCTGAACTTTGCAAAGGACTTTCCAGATATTATCTAAAGTCAATCATCACCCTGGACAGCTCTTTCCCCAATGTCTTCTCACTGAACGGCAGCCGGGTATAGAAGAAAGGACTTGCAGCCCATCTTTCTCTTTCCAATAAGCAATCTATGCCCTGGCTACAACCCTTCCATTTCCCTGACAAGTAGCTCATCCCTCCTGCCTTGCCCTTTTTAAAGAACCTTTCCCACAATCCTTCAAGTCTCGGCTAAAGTCCCACCTTCTAAAAGAAGTCTTTCCCAGGCCCCCTTAATCTTAATGCCTTCCCTTTGAGATTATCTCCAACTCTCTCTCTCTCTCTCTCTCTATATATATATATATATATATATATATATATATGTGTGTGTGTGTGTGTGTGTGTGTGTGTGTGTGTGTATATGTGTCTGTGTCTGTGTGTATGCACATACATGTATGTATATACACATAATACACATACATATACACATATACTTGCTATACATATTTATATATAAATATGTGTGTGTGTATGTATATCTCTCTATATATAATATATGTATGCATGTGTGTGTATATATATATATATATCTTCTATTTGTTCGTAGCTATTTATATGTTGTCTACCCCCTTAGACTGTGAGCAGTGACTGTATTTTGCTTTTCTTTGTACCCCCAGTTCTTAGCATAGTGCCTGGCACATAGTAGATGCATGATGAATGCTAGTTGACTGACTGATGAAGGAGAGAAATGAAAATACGTTCTCTCTTTTTTTTAATAAGTCCAGGTACACACACACACACACACACATATGTGTGTGTGTGTGTATCTGTGTCTGTGTGTGTGCACATATATACACACACACATATACATATGTATCTATGTATGTATGTCAGATTTGTCTGAAATGTTGGTTAGTTCTGATAAAACCTTTTTTTCCCTTTTTCTTTCTCTTTTAAAAGTTGTAACAAGGGATAGTGCTCTGTACCAGGAAAGGGGACAGGGCTATATTTGGACATGAAAGTGATGCATAGACAAAAGATGGTGATGAAAAATTAAAATTAAAAAATCCATTGGAGCTGCCCCAATTTCTGAGTTTCTCGGACTTTGAACTCCCTTCTTGCATGGAGTGAAGATGGACCCTGAGCCTATTGAGATCTTGATGTAAAAGTTCCCCAAGACCTGGGAGCAGCCTCTTGTAAGATTATTGTGGACTCCCTACTTCTGCCACTGGTTGAAGACCATCACAGTAGATATGACACTGCAGAAAAAGTAAGGCATCTGGCATACAAGGATCTGAATTTGAATTCTGCTTCTGGCAATCATGACCATTGGCAAATTGTCACTTTTTTGAGTCTTGTTTTTCTCAACTGTAAAATGTGAGAGAGTTGGACTGGGTGACCTCTGAAGTTCAATATGATCCTCTGACTGAGAATCTCCACTGATATCCCTGATGATAGCCAAGCTCTTGTCCTTCTCAGTTCTAATTTTGAGGTTTCAGTCCTAGCCTTTCCCTTGTGCCCCTGCCACCACCTTTCATGTTCCTGTGAGTGTCTCCAGTAAAGCCACACGACCTTCCCTCCAACACAAAAAATAAAAGGGTCTATGACATTCTATCCTTGCAATATGGACAGACAGATTCAGTGATGTGCTGGTAAAATGTTTAACAACCAGTTCTCCAAGGGGAAAAGGATGTACTTTCAATATACTTTGAAGTCTTCTCTGCATTATTAACATTTTCTCCGTCACTTTCTCAAGGCAAGACAATCAACGGAATAAGTCAAGCTTTGATTTGCAGCACTTTTCTTATTTCTGAAGTGTAAATGCTCACATTGAATATTTAATGATCAGCTTTCCTAAGCTGGCTCCAGCGTACCCCTGCCTTGTGTGATTTTCTGGAGAAGCCTATTTAGTGGTAGAAATAGATGTCAATAGCCAAGAGTCAAAAGACCCACATTTCTCGTGACTCTTTGTGTAACCTGGAATACTCTTTGGACCCTCACTTCCTCATAACTAAAATAAGGAACTTGGACTACATGATTCTAAAGTCCCTTCTGGATATATGAAAGCATCATGGATTTGAAATCAAGAGACTTGGTTCAGTTCTATTACTTATTAATATTTATGGCCTTGGGCTTCATCTCATAACCTCTCTGGGCCTTAGTTTCCTCGTCTGTAAAAATGAACAGATTGCACTAGATTATTTAATGACTAACATTCATATAACACTTACTCTGTTCTAGGCACTGTGTTAAGCATTTTATAATTATTATCTCATTTGATTCAATGTTATAAATATCCCCATTTTCAAATGATGACACTGAGGCACAAAAGTTAAGTGACTTGCCCAGGGTCACACAGCTAGTGTGTCGAAGTCTGAATTCGAACTCAGGTCTTCCTGACTCCAGGCCCAGTGCTCTATCCACTGTGCCTCCTCGCTGCCCAATTTCTGCCTTTTGTCTAAGGTCCCTTGCAACTCTTCAATAACAGACAAACAAATGAATGAATCAGTGATTTCATGAGTAAATCAATAAGTAAATGAACTAAAATAAATCAAACCAAACTACAGACTATGTTAATTTACTAAACGAGACTTGGGTAAATTGTATCTCTCTGAGTCTCGGTTTCTGCATTTATAAAATGGGAATTATCTCTCCCCTGACTGTCTCACAGGGTATGAGAAACAAATGAGAGGGAATACGTGAAAGTGCTTTGCAAGATATTTCCTTTAGTGTTTTATATATTACCTCCCTTATAGTCTATAAACCCCATGATAACAAGGACTGTTCCGTTTGTCTTTGTAGCTCTAACAGTTAGAATATTCTATTGTTGTTCAGTCTCTTTTCAGTCGAATCCGACTCTTTGGGACCCCGTTTGGGGTTTTCTTGGCAAAGATACTGGAGTGGTTTGCCATTTCCTTCTCCAGTCCATTTGACAGATGAGGAAACTGAGGCAAACAAGGCGAAGTGACTCGCCCGGGGTCGCCCAGCTAGCAAGTGTCTGAGACTACCTTTGAATTCAGGAGCATGAGTTTTTGTGATTCAAGACAGGCACTCTGTGCACTATGGCGCCACCTAGAGGCTCATTAATTAGAACATAGTAGGCACTTAATAAATGCTCATTGACTGCTTGACCCATAGTAGATACATAATAGTATATACATAATAAATAGTAGATACAAATAATATTGTTTATATAGCACCTTGAGATTTGCAAACGCATTACAAATATTATCTCAGTGCGTCCTCACAACAACCCTGGGAGTTAGGTGTCATGACTCTCCCTATTTCACAGATTAGGAGACGGAAGCAAGCAGAGGTCAAGGATCGTGCTTAGGGTCACTCAGCTTCGTCTGAGGCCAGATTTGAACTCAGGTCTTCCCCCGATTTCAGGTCCAGTGCTCTATCCGTGGCGTTACTGACCAATCTGTGAGCTCATCAGTATGGGTACTCTCTCCACTGATATTAATCATAACCTACATCCTAGAGGAGCAAGGGTTATTATTATTATAAGGACACAGGAGGGTGTGGGTCCCATCTCCATCACTTGGATAATATACTAATAATGCCATTAGCTGGTGTTTAGACAATGCTTTGTAGTTGCAGAGAGATCATCTCTCTTCATGAATAATGAAGCAGGGAATATCCTGGCCCTGGAATCAAAAGACTTGGGGTGAATCCTCTCCCTGCATGACCTTGGACAAGTCCTTTTCCCTGGGCTTCTTCATCTACAAAATAAAAGGGTTGCCCTCTATCCAAAGGTGTGATAGCAAAAAGAAACAGATCCCTGTGAGCCACATGTTAATTTAGGAAACCACAAATTCACACGGTAGTATTGTGAAGATGACACCAGGCCTACAATCAGGAAGACTTGAGTTCAAGTGTGGCCTCAGACACTTACTAGCTATGCGACCCTGGGCAAGTCACTTACCTCTGTTTGCCTCAGTTTCCTCATCTGTAAAATGAAGGAAATGGCAAACCACTCCAGTATCTCTGCCAAGAAAACCCCAACTGGGGTCATAAAGAGTTGGACAGAACTAAAACAACTGATACAACAACAAATGTTGTATTGCATTTTATTTACTTTGTTCAAGATTTCTTAATTATATTTTGATCTAATTTGGGCAGCACTCCAGAGCTTTACAGGCTATGTGTGGCCTAGTGGCCTCTAGTTTCCTACCTTTGGAGTGACCACTGAGGAACTAACCACATCCTAGGATCCCTGTCTAATTTGATTGAGCTTTTACAAGGGAAGGCATAAAGAAAGTCTGGGATCATGGGATACTGGATGTCAAAGAGGAGAGTACCACAGAGGGCATCTAGTCCAGGAAACTGAGGCCCACAGAGGTAAAGAAACTTGCCCAAAGCTGTACAGTGGCAGAGTCAGAATCTGAACTCAGATCCTCTGATAGAGTTTAAGAGTCTATCATCCCTGATGAGACGGATCAGTCAGTAACCATATGACAATGGACCTGTCTCTCCCTCTCTGGGAAGGAGTTTCCTCACCATTCACAAAGGCAGGCTCCATTATAAGTTAGAAATGGTTTTCTGAAGCAACAACTTTTCCACCAAAATTCTTTGAAGGCGTGTGTGTATGAGTGTGTGTGTGTGTGTACATGTGTATGCACGTATGTGTGTGTACATATGCATGTGTGCGTGAGTGTGTGTGTGTGAAGGGGAGGGGGCCAACGCAGAGAGAATCGTACTTCTCATCTGAATGCTGCAGTTATTACATGTTTGGGATGAGAAAGGCCTTCCTGTGTAAACTTGTTTCCATCCTGCTATTTAAAACCTGGCATATGGATGAGAGATCTCAGCTTCTAGTCCTGGCAGTCTTTAACGTTCACAACTCCTCAATCAAAGGGGAATTAAAGAAAAAACCAAACAGTTCAACCCCGACAGATCTGGGATGGTGCTTCCCTAAGTACAGAACCAACCAGAGCCATCTGCGGACACTTCCCTGAGGCGGGGAGGGCCTTCCAGCAGCCACATTTAGAGGGAACCCTGCAAATTCCCAGGTGATCTTCCAGGCTGCCCCAGGAGAAGCACGCCCTCAGCCTCTCTGCCTCGTGCTCCAGATCTGTCAAACAGACAATTTAGCTCTGGTGATGTGGGACGACTCAGCCTACATTCAAAATGGCAGAACTCATGGTAGGTTACACTTCTATCAAGCCCTATAAACTGCCTTCTTTACCATACCCCTCCAGAATACATTATGTAAAGATGATTGATCCCATTTCACAGAAGAGGAAATTGAGGCTCAGAAAAAGGAGTTGACCTGCCCAAATTCAGGCAGGTTAGAAACAACAGAATTGGATCTTCTAACTCCAAATCCAGAACTCTTTTCACTATATTCAAACGAGATAATATTTGTAAAAAGTTCTTAACATACTACCTCATAGGCACTATATAAATGTTTCTTCCCATTCCCATACCGTTCCATCTCAAACTAACAATAATAATAATGCCAATAATAAAAAATCATATTTCCATAGTGCTTAAAGGTTTACTAAGCACTTTCCCTACAACACTGTGAGAGATGGGATGATAGATTTAGAGATGGGAGGGCCCTTACAGGTCAACTAATTCAACCTTCTCATTTTACAAGAGGAAGAAACTGAGGCAGAGGTTCAGTGACTCACCCAAGGTCACACAGTTAATAAGTGTCTGAGGCCAAATTTGAACTCAGGTCTTCCCAACTCCAGGCCTAGCTCTCCATGCACAATGGCACCATCTAGCTGCCCATTACTGATGATAGCAGACATTGACACCACAATTTGTATAAACTACATCATTTGAGCCTCACAACACAACTCCTGGTAGAGAGTCTGCACAAATGCTATCCCCATTTCAGAGCTGAGGAGAATGAGCCTGTGGTTACACAGCCCCCACTCATCTGCTATCAAAAAGGGCCCCTCCTTTGCCAGGAAGACAACCAGGTTACATCTTGGTTTCATCACCAGCCCCTGAGTCAGTACGAAGGAAGCAGATAACCCAGTCTGGGAAGGGGGTGGTGCCTGCCTGGAAAGAACCAGGTCAGATATAAGCACCATGACTAACCAGGCAGACCAGAATGGTGACCGGTCCCCTGAACGTAAGAGAAATCCAGGGGAACCCTGAGACAGCAGAGTATAATAGAGAGTAAACTGAGTCTGGAGTTGGTCAACCTGATCTTAAGGTAATTATTTAACTTCTCTGTGCCTCAGCTTCCCTATCTTTAACATGAAAGGTTTAGACTAAATTATTTCCGAGGTCTTGCACAGCTCAAAACCGTATGGTTCTTTGATAGTTTAGGCTCATCTAAGATTCCCTCCTCTAACCCCAGGGGCCAGCCTGGTGACCTCAGAATCAGAAAGACCTAGATTCAAACACCACCTCAGACACTAACTAGTTGTGTAGCCTTGGGAAATTCTCTTGATCTCTCTGTGCCTCAGTCTCCACGTCTGTAAACTTGAACTTCCAACCCAAACCCTTTGAACTCAAAATCTATAAACTTCTGATCTCTAGGATGTGTGTCTAAACTCCAGGCAACCAAGCACTCTACTGGGTTGCTGTCCTCAAAGAGCTCACTCTCCAGTTGGGACTGATGTAAGACTCTTCGAGGGTAGGCTGGATGACCATTTGCCAGGATATGGAAGAGGGGGCCCTTGCTCTTGGGTCCAAGTTCAACTAGATTTTCTCTGAGACGCCTTCCAACTTCAAAAATCTATAACTACAACAACAACTCACAGTTAGGCGGTTCTTTAAGATTTACAAAGCTCTTTCCTCCCAATAACACTGGGATGTGGCGGTGCCTGTATTACAGATGGGACAGTTAAGTGGTGCCACAGTGCACAGAGCACTGGGCCTAGAGTCAGGAAGACTCATCTTCCTGAGTTCAAATCTGGACACTAACTAGCAGTATGACCCTGGACAAGTCACTTCACCCTGTTTGCCTCAGTTTCTTCATCTATAAAACAAGCTGGAGAAGGAAATCTCAAACCACTCCAGTGTCTTTGTCAAGAAAATCCCAAATGGGATCATGAAGAGTCAGGCACAACTGAAAAATGCCTGGACAATATTACAGATAAGAAACCTCAACCTCAAAGTGGCTGAGAGACTTGATCATCCAGTTAGTTAACAGTGGAACCAGGTTTTTTGTTGTTTCCATGCTCCTTAGCCAATGTGTTTGTGCAATTATGCTGTGCTGACTCTCTGCTACATGCAAATATCCAACCCAGCTCCAAAATCCTACTATCATCCTGTGAAGAACACCACAAGGTAGGGTGTGAGTGGTGCAAAGTGTTCTCTCTTGGGACTCAGCTGTCTCTTGTCAGGATTAGGTAAGACTTCCTGCAGGAGGAGGCAAAGGGGCCGGAACCTGGAAGGATAAGTAGGATTTTAACAGACAGAACTGAAAGAGAAGGACTGTCTCAGTGGAAGATGTTTGCTGAGTGAATGAAAGAACCCAAATGAGAAAGAACCTGGTGAGAAATCCAAGATTACACCCGAGCTACAAGGACAAGCCAGGGACTTCTGAAGGCTTCATCCTGTGGCCTCCGTAAAGACTTATGGCTCCCTGTCCTCTCTCTCAGAAGAGTTACGTTCCAGATCTTGGACGCGCTGACCTGAGCGAAGCCGCATCAGGATGGATTCTTCTGAGGAAGATTTGATTAATGAAGCTCAGCAGCGACAAATCTGTCCTCGGCAGCAGCTTCTCCTCTATCCTACTTGGTCTCAGACATACCCAGGATACCAACTGCTCCCTGGGCCCAGGCCTCACCACTGCTAAATGGGCTTCTACGGATGGCCTTATCATCTATACAAGGCCCCTGTTGGTCCCCGCACTGCAGCTGTGCTTGTCCTTCTGTCTGCTCCCCTTCATTCATTCAGGAAGCATTTATTAAGGACCTACTATGTTTCAAGTCTGTGCTAGATTCTGGGGAGACAAAGAAGAGAAAAAAATCAAAGTATCCCTCCCCTTAAGGAGCTTACATTCTATGAAAGGAACCAATGTATACACAGAAAAATGATCACAAAATATATACAATGTAGATAGGAGACAACATGGTACAGAGGAAAGACAGCTGACTCTAGAGTCAGAGGTCTGGGTTCAAATCCAGCATCAGGTGCTTACTTCCTTCTAACCTTGGGTTACTCATTTAACCTCCGTGGGCCCTGGGTCTCTCGTCTAAAATGAGGGGATTGGACAAGAGGGTCTCTGAGAACCCTCTCCACTCGAGATCTGTGAGCCAGTGATTCTCTGGTTCAAAGGTTCATAAGCTGGGGTCTATGGACCCTCAAGAGATCTCCAGATAGGTCTCAGGGAGTCTGGGAGCTTGGTGGGAAAAAAATTACAAATTTATCTTCACTAACTTAGTGAAAATGGGCAGCTAAGCAGCACAGAGAATAGAAAGGTGGGCCTGGAGTCAGGAAGACCTGAGTTCAAATCCAGCCTCAGACAAGCTGAGTAACCTTGGATAATTCACTTAACATCCATCTGCCTCAGTTTTATCAAGTATAAAATGGGGATAATAGCAACGCCTACCTCCCAGGGTTGTTGTGAGGACCAAATGAGATAATATGTGTAAAGCGCTTAGTAGAGAGTCTGGCACATGGTGGGCACTCAGTAAATGCTTATTCCCTTCCTACTGACTTCTAACTGAAATTTAGCAGTTCCTTCAATTCTATTTCTGAAAATAATTCTGAGGAATACACAGGCTGCACTAGATTGCCAGATAGCTCCAGGAGGCAATAACAGTTAAAACCCAAGTTTTATATAGAGGGCACTAGCAACCAGTGGAATCAGGGTGGGCTTCTTGTAGGAAGCAACAGTCAAACTCTGAGGGGAGTTAGAGACTCAGCTCTCCCTAATGTATAGGGCTAAGCCCAAGAGCAATCCAGGCCCAGTGTTGGAGAGGAAGCACAGCAATGAGGTGATGTGGCATGGCAGGGGTCAGAGAACTCAGGTTCCCATCCTGGTTCTCCTCCTCACTGTCTGCATGACCATGGACAAATCACTCACCCCCCCGGACAATGTGGTTTCTAAGATTTCTTCCCTGTCTAAATCCAATTACTCCAAAAGGACCTACTATGTGACCCTTAGCAAGTCACATAACCTATATGAGCTTCAGTTTCCTTATCAACAAAATGGGGGAAATAATAATCTTTAACTGCTTACTTCACAGGGGTGTCATGAGAAAAACACTTTGTAAAACCTCTAAAAGCTATAGAGATTTTACTGGGCTTAGCGTCAGGATGTCCTGGGTTCAAATCCAGACTGAGGCACAAACTCTGTCACCATGGTCAAGTCCCTTAACCTCTCTCACCCTGTTTTCTCATCTATAAGATGAAATTAATAATAATTTAATTATTTAATTAATAATAGCACTCCCCACAGAGTTACTGTGAAGATCAAACAAGACAATATTTGTAAAGTGCTGTGTGACCCTTAACACACTCTATAAAAGCTACCTATTAATATAAAGTGTTTTCTTGGTTCTGCTCACTTCACTCTGTATCAGTTCACATAAAATCTTCCTAGGTTTCTCTGAAACCATCCATTTCATCATTTCTTATGGCACAATCGTATTCCATTATATTCTTATCTATACATAGCTTGGTTCAGCCATTTCCCGGTAGGCGGACACCCCATAAGTTTCTAGTTCTATGCCACAGCAAAGACAGCTGCTTAAAATATTTTTGTATATATAAGGAATTTTTCTTCTTCCTTTGATCTCTTTGGGATATAGGCTTAGTAGTAGTATCACTGGGTCAGTGGGATTTTGCTTGGCTGTGCATATTTGTTACAAAGGTTTGGTTTTACTTTTTTTCCCCAACGGGTGGTGGTGAAGTAAGATGGGAAAGAGAGAAAATTAATGTTTGTTCATTGAAAACATTAAAAGTTGATTAATAAAAAGCTACAGAAATGGAAACTGGTATTTTGTTTGTTATTAGCCAAGACGAAGAGCTCAGTTCATTCTGGTTCTAATTCTGCTAGACAGCAGAATAAGTGACTCCCTGGGATCAGTGCCAAGAAATTCTGAGCTCTTGACAATTCTCTCTAGGAACACTGAAGACTCATGGAGCTGAATTATTCCTGTAGCCTGTGTAATGGAGTCTCAGAAGTCTGTGCAGACCAGCTTTGACCCTAGTCCAGTTATCAGCACTGTGTTCATATCTCAGCCTCAAGGGCAGCTGAACAGATAGATAACTGGAGAGAAAGTATAGACCTGAAACCCAAGCTCTGGGCTCAGGGAAACAGGATGTTTCAAACTAGGGGCAGTGTGGTCTGGTAAAAAGCCCTGCTCAGTCTAGGAGTCAGAAGACTTGGACTTAAGTCCTGACTTTGCTGAGAATTAGCTTTATTATCCCCACCCACTCATATCCTGAGCTTCAATCAGTCAACAAGCACTTTCTCCAGGTGTTGGGCTAAGGGCCAGGGACACACACAAAAAAGCAAAAAACAAATTTCTTTCTTTTTAAAATAAATATATTAATCCTTGTCCTGACTACCTTTCAGGGCAGCCTTGAGGAAAGCACTTTGTAAGATTGTCCAGACTATAGACATTTGAGCTGTGATCTCCCCTGGCTGAAATCTGACCCATTCCCTGTGAGCCAAGTTACACACTACCCTCCTCCACGAATCAAGAACAGAGCTACTGTACTTGAAAGTTCACAAATTTCTCAGCACACATAATCTCATTTTGAACCTCACCTTGTTTCATATATTCCTGAGTATGAATAAACAAAAAGGAAAGTCCCCTGTCCTCAAGAAGCCTGCACTCAGGGGAGAGGCGTGACATAATATATTAATGCATCAAGGAGCTGAGATTTTCTTTGTGTAGAAACTCCTAAAGCCCTATCTTCTACTGGAAGTCCTTCCCTCTCTTAGATTAGCTACAATTTAGGAAGGAGCCCAACATAGCAGAGTAATAGGAAGCAGTAAAGCTGAGCTACCCTCTACAAAGCTCCAAACAGATCTAGAAAATCCTAATGTGGAAATCCAGAAAAAGTCACAGTGGATTCTTTGTCCAGCCCAGTTTGGAATAGGGAAACTAACAAGGAGGTCTTCAGATAGAGAGGATTGGTCAGACCAGGGGCACATCTCTGCAGTACTCAGTGAGAGTCAGTGCCTAGAGCAAGAGAAGGTACCAGACTTGACTTCCCTCAGACTCATACTGAAGCACTGAGACAAGAACAATTACTAAGTAGAAACTTTATTACCCACAACCCAATTTCATGTCACAAATTCAGAGCCAAGTGATAAGGAAACCTGCATCTGTGCCAGCAGGGGAATGGATTCCCCAGGTGGGGATGCCCTAGGTATGGGTAATGAGAAAGGAGGAAGCTCAGGAGCCAGAAGCAGCAATGATATGGCTTAAAGCCAGGGCCCAGAGCAGGATCTCATTTCCAGCATCTAGCATCATCTGAACCAAGGTGAGAATCCCAGATCAAAGGGGAGCCTACAATTCTGCCACTCCAAACCAACCGAGCTTTCCAGTAAGCAGATAAAGGCTGAATTGAACAGTAGTACTCCTCTCAAACCCAAACCCAGGTCAGGAACTTGCAGAGCCCAGATCAGGATAGCTGAGGTCAGACAACTACCAGTCTGGATCAGACCACTTTGAGACCATTAAAAGTTTGCAGATCCTTAATCTGCTTCTGAGATCCTATAATAACAGAACACTCAATACCCCCAAGAAAATAGCAGTAAGACCAGCCTGGACCTTCCCTGTAGAAGTGCTGCAAAGCTCAGCCCTAAAATCAAGTCTGATGTCATGAAGTAAGCTGGAAGAATGAGCAAACAAAAAAAGAAACACACCATAATGAGCTAATATAGTGGCAAGGATGCTCAAGACACAAATGCAGAAGAGAATGATTCCAAAATATCTACAAGCAAAATCAAAAGAAAAACATAGGTTGGTCACAAACTCAACTAGAATTCCTAGAAGACAAAAAGCAAGAGTTAAAAATGTTTTTGTAAATGAAACATGCGTACTAGTGGAAAAATTGGAAAAGAAATGAGATCTACGAAAGAAAGAATTGGAAAGGGAATTGATAGCTTGGCACAAAAGGTACAAAATCTTGTTCAAGCAACAAATTTCCTGAAAATTAGAATGGACCAAATAGAAGCCAATGACTCCATGAAGCAGCAAGAAAATTAAAACAAAGTCAAAAGACTGAAAATAAAGAAGAAAATGTAAAGTATCTCATAGAAAAAACAAGTCAGCAAGAAAAGAGAAGGAGAAAGAAAATGTTGAGAATCATTGGACTGTCTGAATACCATGACCAAGAAAAGAACTTAGATGTCCTATTTCAATAGATTTTTTTAAAAAACTGCTCAGATCTCTTAGATCCAAAAGGCGAAGTGGAAAAAGAAAGAATCCACTAGTCACCTCCTGAAAGAAACACCAAAATGAAAACTCTGAGAAACATCACAGTCAAAACCCAGACCTTCCAGTTGAAATAAAAAATACTGCAAGCAGCCAGAAAAAAAGAATTCAAGTACCCAAGGAGTCAAAATCAGGAATGATAATAATACTTAGCAGCTATATAGCACCTACTACTTGTCAGTGTGCTAAGAGCTTTACAATTATTATCTCACTTAGCAGCCACCATTATAAAGGAATGGAGAATTTGGGTATAGTATTACTGAAAGGAATGAATATCAGCTTATATCCAGGAATAATTTACCCAGCAAAACTGAGTATAACACTTTTGTTGTTGTTTCGTTCATTAGCTGTGTCCAACTCTTCATGACCCTTTTTGGGGTTTTCTTGGCAAAGATACTGGAGTGGTTTGCTATTTCCTTCTCTAGCTCATCTTATAGATGAGGAAACTGAGGCAAACACAGTTAAGTGACTTGCCCAGGGTCATACACCTAGTAAGTGTTTGAGGCCATATTTGAACTCAGGTCCTTCTAACAGCAGGGTGAGCATTCTATCTGCTATGCCACCTAGCCCCTACAGGGAGGAGTCATGGACCTTTAGTGAAACAGAGGATTTCAAGCATTCCTGATGTAAAGATCAGAGCTGGGTAGAAATATCGTAGTGTAAACACAAGAGGGAAGAGAAACAAAAAAAAAAGATAAATGTGAATAAACAAAGATAAATCACTAAATAAGGGTAATGTGTTTACATTAAACTATGGGGTGATGATATATGTATCCCCTCTGAACTCTATCATCATCAGGAGTTACAGAGGGGTTCCAATTAGACAAGACCTTGAACTGGGTCTGTTGTGATTTGATGATCTTAAGAAGAAAAATGGAAAGAGTGAGGAAGAGGAATCAATTTAGGGGAAAGGAGAAGGGAAAGGAAATTTAGGGAAAGTTATCTCCCATAATCAGGGTGCACAAGCAGACATTTATACAAACAAGGAAGAGGGGATCTGAAGGGGCTGAAAGAAGGAAGAATATACGCACACAGTTGGGAACAGAGATACATTTTACTCAATAGGGAAGTAGGAAGGAAAGGGGAAAGGGGAAATTAGGACAGTAGATTAAGGAAGAGACTAGTCCCGAGCAAAACAAACTCTGAGTATGTACAAACATATTTATAGGTGTTGTTTTTTTTTTTTTGAAGTAGCAAAGAATGAAGGAGTGCCCATAAATTGGGGAATGGAATAACAAGTTAAGATATAAAACTGATGGAATACAATTATGCTGAGCTCTTATCAGCATAATTATCTGCTGAGATTCCAAAGACTAATGATGGAACATGTTATTTACCTCCTGACACAGAGGTAAAGGACTCAGAATGCAGAATGAGACAGATACATATTTTGAACAAGGCCAACGTGGAGATTGTTTTGATTGAATGTGTGTGTGTGCATGCTTGCATATGCGTTTGTATATGTATATGTATATGTATATGTATGTGCAATGTAAATGTATATATACATATTTGCCATGAGTTTTGTTTTACTTGTTTTATATTTTAAAATGGGAGGGGGAGTTAGATGGGAAGGTGTGAAGTCAGATTAGGGCTGATAGAAAGAAAAAAAATTTTAACCTCAAATTTATCCTGTAAAGTGCGTAGAATACGGTAGGTACTTAATAAGTGCCTGTTGACTTTAATTGACTGGAACTCTCCTCTCCTTCCTCCTCCTTTTCTTCCTCTCTTCTTAGAACCTGTTCTCCTTGGAGTCATGAAGACTAGGCTTCAAATTCTGCCTCAGACATTTACTGGATGTGTGACCTTTGATGAGTCATTTAGTTTTTCCTCATTTATAAAACAAAGGACTGGACTCAGTAATGAATGGCCTTCTAAGTCCTCTTCCAGACCTAAGTCTGGCTCAAGGCCTGACTTCACCTCTCAGAGCCTGGTCAATTCTGTCAAGGCCCCATCCCCTCCCCTTCTCTCAAGACCAGATTTCCTCCTCTCTTAGGACCTGACCTGCTCTCTCAAGGTTTATTTCTCAGGACCTGGCCTTCTCCTCATTCAAGACCCAGCCTCCTCTCTGATGAGGTATCATGTGAGGAGGGGTAGACTCTATATTGTGCCTATTCTTATCTGTTAGATCTTTACTACAATTACGTCTTCCTCATGGTGTATGCAGCAATCTGCCTCGCTCCTTAATATCTCAACACTTCAGAGATGGATGTTTTCTTCTGGGTGAGAAGTCCCTCCTCCAGATGCTATGCCCCACCCTTCCATATCTCAGAAGAGCACAAAATCACATCATGTCAAAGCCGAAGAATGTCAGAGCTGAATGGGCTGTTAAAGATCAATCCCTTATTTTACAGATAAGAAACTGAGGCCTTTTTTGATATCACCCAGCTAGTGCCTCTCTAGCCACCCTCTTATGTTGTATAATATTTTATATTCACTTGCATGTTTACTTGGTTCCCCCATGGAACGTAAGCTCCTCGAGGGCAGGGACTATTTTGCATTTCCCTTTGTATTCTTGGTGCCTGACACATAGTAAGTATTTAATAATCAAGTGAAATCATATTTGTAACTCAGCACACTGCCTGTCACATAGTAGGTCTTAATTACCATTTGTTCCCACCTCCTTAATAAATACTTGAAAGTCTCTTAAACTCTCTGGGACTCAATTTCCACTCCTACAAAATGAAAGAGTAGTTCTAGATGACCTCACATGTCCTTTCTAGCTCCAGACCTTGAATTGGTTGGTTAATGAATTGGTAACATGGAAGTACCTAGTCCAGGGCTGCACAATTAGGAAGTGACCTAGTCAGGATGGTCTTTGTCATGATGTGTCCAAAGAAATAAAAAAAGACATACTATGGTGGCCCACCTCCCAAGGAAGGAGCCTCTCCATCCTTAGCTAGGCTAGTCTTGGCATCAGATCCATAGTCGCAGGCTCTTAGCCAAGGCCTTCCTAGCTTGGTAGCTAGAGCTAGGTCGCTTATCAGGCATATCCTTTGAGTAAGAATCAACTCTATGCCTCAAAGAGGCCTAGGAGGAGAATAATGTGAAGGAATAAGATTCTCAGTTGTAGGAGCCATGTAAGTAAAGACTACAATGGAAACTTCTTGGGGCCTGGGTTCATCTAGATTCTACCACTTACAACCTGTGTGAGCCTGGACATGTCACTTGGGCACTCTTAGAGTGGAGGTTCTCAGCCTTATCTGCATCATGGGCCCCTTTGGCTGTCTGGGGAAACCTATGAATCAGGTTTTCAAATGCATAAAATAAAATGTATAAAATTATAAAGGAAATCAATGATCCTGAAATAGAGTTATCAACATTTATTTTTTGTAAAGAACTTCATGACCTCCCAAGGTTAAGAAATCCTGTCTTAGGACCTCAATTTTCTCATCTGTGATCAATCAACAAGTGTCTATTAAATGTTTACTCTGTGCCAGGCACTGGGTTAAGCACTAGAGATACCAGTGTGAAGAATGAAACAATCCCTACTTGCAAAGATTCTAATGGGGGAGAAAAGAAATGTGTAAAGCATAAATATAAAGTGTATATACGTATGCATGTATGTTTATGTATGTATGTATGTATATATACGTACACACATGTGGTCATTACATACAAGAGAAGGATTAGATTAAATGACCTTTGAGGTCCTTTCTACCTCTGAGTCTGTGATCCTTAGGACTTCTGGGAAAATTCCAGGAACCAGGGCTGCATATTAGCAAGCTGCCTGTCAATTCCTTCTCAACATAATCGATACATCTTTCAAACACATTTCCTTTCTGTTGCTGTTTGATGAAGCATGACCTTCCCAGGCGGCTTTCCCAGGTAAATCACTTAACTTCTCTGGGACTCCCCTGTAAAATGAGGGTGCTCGAGGAGATTGTCTCTAAGCTCCTTCGATTTCAGAATTCTCAGATCCTAAATGCTTCCTGGCTCATTGCATCCCCATTAACGTTCCTCCAGCCTGCCACCATCTCCTTCTCATTTAGTTGGTGATGAAGCTGTAGGGTCTCATGCTCCGGTTCCCCTGCCCCCACCCCGTTACCTTCCCAAAAGCAAAGGGCCCTCACGTCCCGGAAGCATTTGTCAGGACTTTGCCAATAAGTCACTTTTTCACTGGCTGTGGTGAGATCCATCTCTGCATGGAGATGTTTTTGTAATAGATGCAGCATTGATTATGTAAAGTTCTTTTGGGAATCACCCCAGTGTGTCTGAGCCCCCACCCACTAGTCTCACCTCCAGGAGACATCTCCAACCTCATTGCTCAATGCCTGGTCATCCAGCTAGGCAGTGGGCAGCGTTCATCGATCATGGCTCTCATCTCTTCCATTTACAGACCCAAATATCCTTGGGATAGGCATGTGGATTGCATCTGGACCTGTGATTCCTTAGGGGCTCCCAGACTATAAAAGGTCCCTCTACCCTGTACAGTTCCTTTCAATTTTCTGAAATTTAAGATCTTAGTGAATAACGTAGAGCACTGACAAGTTAAGTGACTTGCCCAGGGTCACAAAGTTAATATGTGTCAGACATAGGACATGAACCTCAATGTTTCTATTTCTCCATCTACTCTTTCTCTCCTATGAAAAGTTGAAAGGGACCTCAGAGGATAGCTAGTCCGATTGACTTCTGAATGGCAATTACCAACAAGTGATCATCCAGCCTGGGCTTGAACACCTTCAGTTTGGGGACGCTCACTACCTCCCAAGACAGTCCATTCCGTTATTGGAAAGCTCAGATTGTTAGGAAATATTTCCTTATATTGAACCCAAATCTACTACAACATTGCAATGTTCCCACATTGGTTCAAGTTCCCCAACACTAGAGATGTTCACAGAGAGAATGGCTGACTGAGCGAACTCTTACTAGAGATGCTGAATAGGGTTTAGATAAATGATTTCCAATGGTCTCCAACTTGAGAATTTTATGATTCCATAAGAAATAACTGCGTTTCATTTCGCTCAAGCCTATTAGCTTTGATAGTACTTCTTAATACCCACAGTGGGGTTTATTCATGTAGTCTGCTACTTCTGGGCCTGCTTCCTATCACTTTCAGCCTCACTCCAAGAGCAATAACTATGTATTTCTCTAATGCCTCCAGGCTTACTATGTACTTTCCTCCCAATGATGTAGTGGAAGGAGCATACTGGCTTTGGAATCTGTAGATATAAGCTTAGATCCCAAAGCTAGGCCTTACAGCCTACATCATCTTAGACAAGTCCCTTCCCCTCTCTGGGCCTGAGTTTGAAAGGATTGAATTAGGAGCTAGTTTTGAGGTTCTTAACTTCAAGCTCATGAACTTTTAAAAATATATTTTTGATAATTGTCTTTTAAAGTGATTGATATCTTTTGTAATCCTATGTATGTTATGCATTTTAAAACACGACTCTGAGAAATTGCCCATAGGTTTCACCAAAGAAGTCTATGCTACAGAAAAGGTTGAAAATTCTTGCATTAGATGATTTTTTAAATTTTTTTTTTATTTTTAGTTTACAACACTTGGTTCTATATAATTTTGAGTTCCAGATTTTCTTCCCTCCCTCCCCCACTCCCTCCCCAAGACGGCCTGGAATCTCATATAACTACCATGTATAACTTCGCATTGAATTAATTTACACACTAGTCAAGTTGTGGAGAAGCATTATAACCAATGGAATGAATCATGAGAAAGAAGAAACAGAACCAAAAAAAAAAAAACCAACCCAGAAACAAAAACAAAAGAGAGAAAAAGAAAAAAAGAGGGGAAAAAAAGGCTAGCATGAAGTGTGCCTCAATCTGTATTCATACTTCACAGTTCTTTCTCTGGAAGTAGATAGCATTCTCCATCATGAATCCTTTGGACTTGTCTTTGTACCTTGTGTTTCTGAGAAGAGCAAAGTCTGTCAGGGTTAGTCCTCACAGAATCCATGTGTCTGTGCTTGTGTATAATGTTCTCCTGGCTCTGCTCCATTCACTGAGCATTATGTTGTGTAGCTTTTTCCAGGTTGTTATGAAGTCCATATAGATGATTTTTTTTAAAGACTGAGTCTCCCTCTCTCTCCTAGGTGAGAAGGCCCATTTGCACCCTTTTCAGTGCTTGGGAGCTTTGACTTCCTCTTTTTGCATTCTGGCCAGTTCCACCTTCCCCAGGCAGCCTAGAGGATCCCCTTTCCAAAGGACTCACTACACTGATTAAAGGCTTCACAGGGTCACTTAATTGACTTATCTCCATGAAACTGAAAACTCTGGAGCTCAAGAGATCAAATGGTCCCCATCTCCCTGCCATCAGGGATTATAAGGGTAAGCCACCAAACCCAAATGGCCTGCATTGTCCCTTCCTGCTCCTCATCCTAGGAGGCAAGTATGGTAAGCAAAATTGTCCCCATTTTATGGAGGGGGATGTGGAGGTCTGGGGAAGGTGAATGAGCTGTCCAAGGTCCCATAGCTAGTCAGTAAGATCATAGGATTTAGAGACCCACAAGATTTTGGAAATCATTCAATTCAAAGGCTTCATTTGACAGGCGGTCTCACCTTTTCTCAGATTGCTTTATCCTGGTGTCCTTGTGTCTTCCTCACCCCACCCTAGTAGAATGTAAGCCCCTGAGAAATGAGTAGATGGACCTCTCTCCTTTCCCTGGTGTTATGGAGGACTACGAGTATGTAACCTTGCATAGTTACCAGACAGATTGGTGTGTAAATTGAGTTTGCTGAATTTTTTTAATCTTTGTTACAAGGGAAGATGTGCTGGGTGGAAGAAGAGTCATGTTGGAAATGAATGAGATGAAAAGACCAAAAACATCACATAAATTTTAAAAAAAGAGATACTAGAGATTTCTTGACGGAAGAGAATGGTTCGTTTTTGTCTTTCTTTCTATCCCCACGTCCTGGCATATATTAGGTGTTGGATAAATGTTTATTGAATGAGTGAGGAAACTAAGAACCAGAGAGGTGAAGACACCTATCTGAGGTCACACAGTTAATAGGGAACAGAAGTAGGTTTTGACTGCAAATATGTTTTCAACTGTTTCATGCTGCCTGCTGGTGCCAAGATTCAGACTCAGGGATCCTTCCTGTCAGGTCGGTGTTCTTTGCCCTGCGTGGAGCTTTCTCCTCCCTCTCTCATTCATTCCTCTTTGATCCAGGTCACAGGACTAACATCAGTGACCCCATTCTCCCTAATGACAGTGGTTCTACAAAAACATGGCAATATCGGCATGACATCCAAAGGACCATTTAGAGCAAGCTGATGTTTAATTCAGCAGGAAGCTGGCAGCTGATCTTTTCAGGCTCTCACCTGAAGTGGGGCCATTTGCAAAGACAGTGGGAGCTAAAGCCTGTGGGACAGCCTGTAAGTAAGTCCAATAAAAGATTCACACAAGAACAGCTGGGCTGAGGATTTTGGTGTCTTCCATATCTCCAAATGCCAGTATCACAGAACTCATGAACAGAGCGATAGAACATGAGGACTCATGGGAAAATCTTTGAACTGGGAGTCAGAAATCCTAGACCTACCATAAGCTTGTTATGTGATCTTGAGAAATTAACTTTTTTCTATCTGGGCCTCAGTTTCCCCTTCTGTAAGATAGGGGCCACTAGGTGGCACAATGGATAGAGCACTGGACCTGGAATCAGGAAGACGCATCTTCATGAATTCAAATCTGGCCTCAGACACTTACTTAGCTGGGTGACCCTGGGCAAGTCACTTCACTGTTTGCCTTAGTTTCCTCATACATAAAATAAGCTGGGGGAGGAAATGGCAAACCTCTATGGTATCTTTGCCCAAAAAACCCCAAATGGAGTCTGGAAGAGTCAAACACATCTGAAAACAACTGAACAACAAGAAGAAGAAGACAGAAGATTGGGCTAGATCGTCCAGCTCTGACCTTCTATTGTACATCTCCTTCTCAAGTCAGCAAACATTTATAAAGCACTTCCTACGTTCCAGGCACTGCACGAGCATTGATTCTAAAACACCGTCCTCAGCTTGGAGTAAGCTCTGTAAGAGAGTAAGCTGTCTTCCAACTCTGGAATGCCATAATAATAATGTTAATATGTGATAATTATAATATAATAATAACACATAATAATTATAATAATAGTAATGGTCACAGTATGTTCCCTGTAACCCTTGTGGCCCTTTCTCCACTGCCCTGGGGTCATGCACATCAAGTGTTGCCTTCCTTAAGCCTGCAGAAAATCTACAAGTTACTCTGTTAATCATCCATGTTTTCCATCAAGTGGTGCTTTATTTGAGAAGCCATCCCAGTGGTCTCATGAGAGTCTCTCTGGCTCATGGGCAATATAGCCTTCCTTAAAAGCTGAAGTTTCCCCACTGGCCACCAGAGGTGCTCACCTTGAAAATGTCTAGATCACACTCCACCCCAACCCCAACCCCCATTACCACCAAGTTAGTGTCTGTAGTGGTCTTGATGGCTGGTTTTTAAATTAATCTAGGACGTGAAACATAATGATACTCAAAGTATTCAAGTATAAAGTATATAATTTGTTACATTATATTATGACATATTCAAGTATAAAGTATAGAATCCATAGTTCTAGAGCCCCCATTTCATGTATAGATTCCTTTTTCACTGGTTGTGATCCACTCCCACATTTACAGCACTTCTCTATGAAGACATCCACCTCCAGTCATTTTCTAAACCTTTCCCCATTTGCACTCCCAGATTTCTGGGTGTGTTTGGCTGGAGCCCCAAACCACATCTATCCACAGCTTGTGAGAAGTGGATAAGGGAAAGAAGTATGTCCAGGACTCAATCTCAGGATCATGAGCTATAACAAGGAAAAGTAGGGACAAAAGAAGTGAGAGAGATCAATCTTATCCTCCAGCTTCTCAGCCTAATAACAGCTACAATAATTGTATTTATATGGTATTTTAACATTGCAAAGTACTTGGCATAGGCTATCTCATTTGATCCTTGCAGCCATTGTATGAAGTAGGTGCTATTATCTCCATGTTACAGATGAGGAAACTGAGGCACAGGGAATTCCAGTGAATTGCCTAGCATCTCAGAGCTGTTAAGGATCTGGAGCAGGAATCAAATTCTGATCTTCCTAACTCCAAGTCCAGCGCCTTACCCACTGTGCCACCTAGCTGCTTTACTATTATAATGGGAGTTGTGGAGTTATGATACCTGCCAGTCTCTGGCCTCAGGACCCTCCCACTTTATGCTAAGTTCTCTCTTGCTCCTACTCTACCTAGACTTCCTCAACAGCATTGCTGTCCTACAGCCACACTCCAGGCCACTATGAACTACATCACGGAAGCATAAAAGACCAAAAACAAGCATGGTACCTGTTGATGCCTCATCACCCACATAGTGACCAGGAAGGGTAGTGAATGGGAGAAGCTGTCGATCCTGAATACCCATGTATAGATCTTGTGTACTTCTGTCTCTCTATCTCTGTCTCTTTCTCTCTATATCTCTGTCTCTCTGCCTCTCTCTGTCTCTCTGTCTCTGTCTCTCTGTCTCTCTCTGTCTCTGTCTCTCTCTCTCTCTATCTCTCCGTATCTCTCTGTCTGTCCATCTCTCTCTCTTTCTCCCTCTCTTTCCTTTCCTCTCTCCCCCAAACCATCATCACCCAAGGTCCAGAAGAAAACAATCATTGACGTGAAGGCAAGATGTGGGTGCAGGTCTCAGAGGTGGAGGAATAGTGACGTTCATGTGGCACTTTGAGGTGTGCCACACACCCTTCATGAATCATCTCACTTTTTAAGAACAGGACCAGAGCTTTCATCAGGGTTGGGGAGCTCCCACCAAGCAACCTTTTGTTTTACCACCACAGCAAATCAACACCTTTCCTGCAAGTGATTCCCTGGAGCACTGGGGACTTAGGTGACTTGCCCAGGGACAAATCGAATCAACAAGTATTTATTAGATGGTGACTAGATGCACAGAGTGCCAGGCCTGGATACAGGAAGACTCATCTTCATGAGTTCAAATCCAGCCTCAGATACTTACTAGCTGTGTGACCCTGGGCAAGTCACTTCACCCTGTTTGCCTCATTTTCCTCATTTGTAAAATGACCTGGAGAAGGAAATGGTGAACCACTCCAGTATCTCTGCTGAGAAAACCCCAAATAGGGTCACAAAGAGTTGGACACGCCTGAAACGACTGAACGACAACAACAAATGTGTCAGGCACTGTTCTAAGTGTAGGAGATACAAAAAAAAAGAAAAGAAATTCTAGTCCCTGCTTTCAAGGAGCACACAGTCTCATGGGAGAGGTTACATGCAGATGTCTGTACACAAACAAGATATAGATAGGCTGAATTGGGGGCCAGCCTCAGAGTGTCACAGAGCCAGTATGTGCCAGAAAGCAGGTCTTGAACACAGGTCTTCCTGATTTTGAGACCAGTTCTCTATCCACTGGACCATAATATATCTCATACATTGTCTCATATAATTCTGTAATGATCAAAAACCCATTAAAAAATCCAAGAAGTTGACGTGAGAATAAGGGAAAAGGTGATTTTCTTCTTCTGGTCCAGCTAAGGCCTTGCCTGGGTCAGGGAGAGGAAAGCCATACTTGAACTCTGACCAGAGTACAGCAAGACAGGATGAGAAGGCAGTGGAGGCAAGAAGAGTCAGTGTGCCTATAAGGAAGGGAGGGCCTCCATGTCTCCAGCTGCCTTGGCCTACGTCCAAGGTTTCCTGCTAAGCCTGCCTTCATCACTGCCAAGTGATTCAGCTCCAGGCCATGAGCTTCCAGAGTCCCAGTGCTAGGGGACCACGGCCTCCTCCATCTCCCAGGAGGAAAGAGGCTGGCTCCTGGACCTCGGTAGCACAATGTCAGCAGCCCCATCATTAGCAACAACGACATCATGAGAGGCAATGGGAGTAGGCAGAGGGTGACTACCAAAGCTTGGCAAGTCTGGTAAGAATAGCAGCATTAGGAGAATTTAAAGCTCTGGATGAACTAAAAGCAACAACTAAAGACCAACAGAAGGAGGAGGAGCCTTTAAGATTCTCTGGGAAAGGTGGATGATCAAAAGAGGGTTCTGACAGCTGTTCAGAATGCCTAAGACGACAGCAACAAGCTTCTGGAGAGAAGACAAAACGACTCAACTTGTTTTACTTCTATCATCTCCACCAAGAAGAATGATCTTTGACCTGGAAAAGAAACAGAATTAAAACAACTAACATGAAGGTGAAATCCAAGAAGGTACAGACAGAATGAGAGAATGCCTCACTGCCCTGGGGTTTAAGTCACTAAGGCCAGAGGAGCGACATCCCACAGTACTGAGACAATCGGTAAATGAGCTCATGGAACCATCGACAGTAATCAGTGAAAGATCAGAGAGAACTAGAAAATGCCAAAACTGGAGGAGGAAAAATGTCCCAGTTTTCAAAAGAGGGAAGATGATAGAACCTGCAAACTATAAAGCAGTGAGCTTGTTTTTGATTACTGGAAAAAGTCCAGGTGTATTATTAAAGGAAGGGCCAGAGAACATTAGAAAGGGAAGCAGTGATTACAAGGAATGAGCATGACATCATCAAGAACAGATGATGCTGGACTAACCTCACTTTGATGAGCATTAGTGAGGTTGGTAGATGGAGGGAGAAGGGGGTGTAAGAAAGCAAAGCGCTTGACAAAGTCTCTCATAGGAATTGTTTCATTCTCTCTATTTGCATTTTCTATGCTTAGTAGGGTACGTGTGGGTGCTCATATATTTCTTGATTTTCTGATAGAGTGATTGCAGGCAATATTCCTGTAAATTAAATGGGAATCTAGAAACTAAAAGATCTAAGACTGTAAGTATTCTCTGCCTGGCCAGGCCACATCCTAAGTATTGTCTTCAATTCTGGGTGCCATATTTTAGGATGGACCTCCATAAGCTGAAGTATATACACAGGAGAGCAACAAGGATGATGAAGGGCCTCATGAGGTAGAAATGGCTGGATCCAAAGGATAGTCACTGATGTTTTCATGTCTGCTCGGAAAGGGGTCTCCAGTGGTATGCCCCAGGATCTTCCTTTGCCTCATGCTGTTTCATGTTAATGTTTTATCAACAATTTAGAAGAATACATATGTGGCACGTTTATCAAATTTGTAAGTGGCACGATTCCTGGAGGAATAGTTAATAAACAAATTGAAAAATCAAAAAAAAAGTTAAATGAACAAAGTGGTATACAAAGACATCTCTAGAAATGGGAATGCTAGGCTACATTGATTAAGAAGAAATGGAATGGTGATGGAGATAATGTCTTACACTTGGGTTCAAAAATCAGCTTAAGAAGGAAAAAAATGGGAGGAAATGTGTCTAGGGAATAGTTCATCTGGAAAAGATCTGGGGGTTTTAGTGGACCATAAACTTATTGTGAGTCAAGAAGTGATCTTGAAATGCATTGAGAAAATCATGGTGTACAGAATAGAGGTAAGAATCCCACTGTTCTCTCCCTGGCCAGGCCAAGTCCTGAGCATTGTCTTCAGTTCTGGGTGCCATATTTTAGGATGCACCTCGATAAGCTGAAGCATATACACAGGAGAGCAACAAGGATGATGAAGGACCTCATGGGGTAGGAACTAGGGATGTTCAGCCCAGAGAAGAGATGAAGGAAGAGGGTTTGGGGATGAAGTGGGAGGGGATAAATCTTCACATATTTGAAGGGTTTAGGGATTAGATTTGCTCTGCTTGGTCCCCGAGGGCAGAATTAGGAGCAAAGCTTGGAAGCTACAAAGAAGCGAATCTGGGCTTGATGAGAGAAAAACCTCCTTAACCAGGAGAGCTGTCCAAAAGGAAAATGTGCTGCCTCGCTTTCTTCCTCCCTGGAGAGTCTTTAAGCAAAGGCTATCCCACATGCTACTACATCGGCAAGAGGATTTCCCAGGGCATGGCTTGGGAGAGAAGTCTTGAGGGTTAGCTCCTTCCCACCCCTGAGATTCTGAGATTCTCTAGATCCATGCAGACTGCCGACTCCCTGGCCAAGCAGGGCTGGGCAGACCTGAGCCCCACTCCCTTTTTTTCTGATGGTTCTCAATAAGAAAGCTGAAGCCTGATAGCCAGATAGGCCAGCCCAACACAGGGCAGGAGGCCAGGAGGAGCACAATGCCAGCATGGGGGCTGAAAGCAAGGGAGTGGTATCAGAACTTAAGCTTAAGGAGACTAAAGCAGGATCCATTGGAGGAAAGAGGAGGGACCTGACCCCACCTTACGTGACTGCTGGGGACCAGTTCAGAGTGAGGGTGAAGGACTCAGGCTCCTGGGAACGGCCAGCTGAGGCAGCGAGCAATTTGACTGCTCTGGGCATCACCGCCATCAACCTTGTATCCAACACATGCATTCACACCATCGTACGAAATTCAGCAGGAGACCTTAACTGTCTTTGTGTGTGCATGGTAGTTGGCAGGCCACTGAAGCCTTGCGGACCACTTTTCACAATCGTCTTTTTAGATGCATAAAAACACACACACACAGGGGATTACAAATATCAAAATAAATACAAAATTTCACTATCCAAGTTCAAAGATCACCCCCCTGAAATCCATACACAGACCCACTGGGATTATGTGGACCCCAAGTTGAGAACCTCTGATTTAAACATATACAATCCCCCACAAACACTCACTCTGGGCCAGGCACTGTGCTAAATGCTAGAGATATGAAGAAAAACAAAAACAGCTTACAGTTTAATGGGCAAAACATGAAATCAACTATGTATATGCCAAACATAGATACACTGTGCATATCTATGTGTGTGTGTGTCTATAGCTTGTGTATATATGTGGTAGGAACATAGGTGTTTGCAAATATGTGCACATATACATATCTGTTTGTATGCACACATATCATTTTTTCATGTATGCATGTATATTTCAGAGGGAAGGCAGTGCCAGTGGGGGAGATGAGGAGGAAGATTTCCTGCATGAGGTGGGTTTTGGCTTTCCATGTACACACCACACACACACACACACACACACACACACACACACACACACACAAACACACTCCTCACGAATGCACACATATCTGGACATTCATCTCTGCAGCCACCACATAGAAAAGGCCCATCTCTGTGCTTGCAATTGGGACATTCTCTCCATCCAGGGTGGTCTCCTCACTCTCCCTCAGGCCCAATGCCTCAGCTTCCCACCCAGGAGAATCAGCAGAGCCTGGTTGTCTGGCTCTCAGAGGAGGCCCCTGGGGAAACACTTGGAGAGGCACGTATGACCTTTGACCATTATTTGTGCTGGATCTCTCCCTCAGACCAGGAAAAGCAGTTTGGAGAGACCACTTTTGAGACACACACTGGTTCTCCTCAATAAAGCTATGAGATGCACTACCTAGCTTGGGCAGGTCTCTAGTCCTCTTGGAATCTCACTATCCCATTCTGCACAAATTAAAGGTCAGCCTCAGTAATTGGAAGGATCCCTTCCTGCTCTAAAATTTATCATTTGGCCAAGCTGGTCCACCCAACCCTGCAGTGGTTGCTGTGTCTGGGAATTAGAGCCCTGGGCATCTTTGATATGAAGATTACTGGGGAAATCTCATTGTCATGCATGTTAGTTGACCCTGTTTCAGTCTGGTCCATTTCTGGCTGGGATTTAAGCCCCATCAGCCTCCTCTCTCTCCCGCTTTCTCCTCCCTCCTTCCCCCTCTTCCTTCTCCTCTCCTCTTCTCTCCTCTCTTTTTGTTATCTCAACCACTTTTAGAGAGCTATTATAGCTTCCCCCTTGACTTCTCTGATGCTAATCTCTCTCCATAAATCATACCCTCTAATCTTTTCATCACCTTCCTCTGATTCAAACAGCCTCTCGGGAGTGCACGGACTGCAATCTGCCACGGCCGCAAGGCTTGGAGGTCCAGATTCTGTCATGCTGGGAGCAGAGTTGTCTGTGAAATCAGGCTTCATTCCCTGGTTTCACAACCGTGCACACACACAGTGTGTGTGTGAATACACACATAGAGATGGCAACATGCATGCACACAACCATTTACATATGCATACAAGCATGCAGGAACACAGAAGCCCAGGGTAACATGCACATATGTATCAACATGGCACACATTTATATTTGTACATCGAAACATACAAACATATGTATATCCTTGGAAAATTTAATAGTAATAACTGGGATTAGTCCAAAGATGCTACAGAAGATAAGCTTCCATCCAAATATTTTTATTCAATTACAAATAGCAATCATTTTATCTACTATGCAATGGGCCATAGAGGGTGGTGGCTTGTTCTGGGATCATTTCTATCTGATCATTGAATAACACAAGCAGATTGAGAACAGTAATAATCAATAGTAATTAACCAATAATTAATAATAACTTACATTTCCCTCTCTAAGATTTACAAAATGCTCTCCCCTCACCCACAATAACCTAATGAACAAATAACGCTTAACAGCATGAACGGAGTCAGAGGTCCTGGGTTCAAATGCTGGTTCTGCCATTTTACTCCTTTGGACAAATCACCTCCTTCTCTAAGGCTGTTTCCTCACTGGTCAAATGAGGATGGAGTAGTTGACCTCTGGGTTCCCTTACGGCTCTATATCTAAGATCTGGTGATACCAACACAGGCATAAAGAACCCTACACACACACACACACACACACACACACACACACACACACATGCACACGCACACGCACACACATACAAATACATATACACACAGCATAGAAACACAGACACGTGGGCAACCCACCCACCCACCTCGCCCTCACCCTCATGCACACGTGGGCTGCAATGAATTTCCTGTTTTGCTAACGCTATAAGGCACCTCTAGGTTTTCACAGATCCCTTCATGAATATTTCTCACTACATACTGGATGTCATTATTCTATTGAGAATCAATTAGCCCAAATGTTGTTATGACAGCTATGGAAAAATGATATTTTGGGATGTGCTTTATCCCGTGTCTCTTCACAGAATTATTGAAAACTGTACATGGGATCTGGTGGTGAGGGGAGTGGGCAGGGAAGGGAAGGGTGAGTCTCCAGGGAGAGGGAGTAGCAGTGAAGGAGGGAGAGATTTCTGAATGAGGCTGACCCAGTATTCCTTTCTATCAGGCATGTGACGGAGGTCTCTGCCCCTTCTCCAGGGACTAGGAGAATGTAAGAGAGGGGTCTCTCTAGAGGCCAGGCATGGACTAGTGGGAGCCGCAGACAGGCAGGCGATACCAGGCAGCTCAAGGCAGCAGGCCTGCTAGAAAGAGAGTGAAGGCAAACCCCTGGACCTGCCTCCACTTTCATTTTGCATATGAGACCCAAAGCAGTAATGCAAATGACCCAAAGTCACACAGTTACTAGATGATAAAGCTTAGGTTAGAACCTAGGCTATCTGCTTCTAAATACAGTGTTCTTTTCAAAAGGAGAGGCCTATCTGGAGGTAGAAACTACTAAAGTCTTTGTCAACTCGGTCCCTTCCCAGCTACTTTTCCATTTGGCCTCCCCATCACCACCACCACCCCCAATCCAAACAAATGATCTATCCAGAGGCAGACACTGCTGAAATAGGAAATGCTGAGGTCTCCTTCACTGTGGTACTCTCCTAGCTGCCTTTACCATTAGCCCTTACTACAGCCTACAGACGGGGACTCACTGGGAGACCCTGCCTGCTGGCAGAAACCTCCTTTCCACCAACATTCTACTTGGTGTCCTCCCATAAATTTCCCTCTGAATTGGATTCTATCCATTGCAGTCTCCAGATCGTGGTTGCTACCTTTTTACCAACTCAAGGTTACTCCTTCTCCTTAGTTTTTCTTTCCATCCCTACCCATTCCACAATGCCTAGTGCATAGTATGCATTTTAACAAATGTTTGTTGATTCAGGGGGAAAGGGGAAGTAAAAGAAAATAAAGTCCATGACTTTAAGAGAGTCACAAAATCATGGAATATCAAAGTTGAAAGAGACCTCAGAAGACAGAGCGTGGAATGTTGAGGTGAGGAGGAAAATTGGACCATAGAATATCAGAGCTAGGAGAGACCTTAGAGCCCAGAATGTTAGAGCTTGGAGCAGGGGTGGGCTGGAGGGAAGCACTATCTAACCTGCATCCTGAGCTGATTGTTAAACTTTTAGTGTGAGCATTTACACCTTGAAAATCAGCAAATGCTGCAAATCAAGGCTTGATTTATTCTTTTGCTGATTGTCTAGACTGAAGAAAGTGTTGGAGAAAATGTTAACAATAAAAATACACTTTGAAGTGTTCCATGCATGCTTGGGGGATGGGGGGGGGCGGGGAGCTGGTTGTTAATCACTTACTAGCACCTGCCTAGCTTGGAAGGACCTTAGAACATTGGATGTCAGAACTGGACAGAGAACATAAAATATCAAAGTTGAAAGAGGACAGGATCATCGTTATTAGAGCTAGGAGGGACCTCAGAGGCCATAGGGTTCAACCCCCTCATTTTACAGAGAAGGAAACTGAGAATATTACAGGACAGAGTTCAGAGCTGGAAGGAGCCCTGGAACGTAGTATCTCAGAGCTTAGAGGACCCTTAAAGTAGAGAAGATGAGAGCTAGAAAGGGTCTTAGAATATAGAATATAGAATGTCAAAGCTAGACAGTATCTTTAAGACTATCTAGACCTACTCCTACCTTTTAATAATAAGGAAACTGAGGTCCAGATAGGGAAATTGACTTGCCTAAGGTCATAGAGCTAAGTTTATGGTTTGTGTCATTTCTACAAAGAGAAAAACAGAGAAGAGGGTCAGCAGTCCCTCATAGCTTTACCTCTGAATTACATCCTTGGGCTTAGAAAAGCAGATTCATAGATGAATCACCAGAAAAGCCTTCCTCTCTGGCTATTTTTCTGAAAAGATACATGCGCGAACACACACACACACATATGCTCTTTCTCATCTTCCTCCAGGAGCTTTTTACAAATTTACATTAAACACTGAAGCTGTTCTATGGCAAAAAGAGAAGTCCATTTGCTGGGAGGTCCTGGAAGGAAGGCCCCCATGGAGGGAAGGCTGTGGCTTCTGAAGCTTCCTGGAGATGTCCCTCCCAGCCACACACGTCCTGCACTGCCTGTGTCAAGCCCAAGGCATGGACTGTCAGAAGAAAGGTTTAAACTCTCTGAAAAGCTTTATTGCTAACAGAACACTGCCCCACACGCACACACATGCGCGCGCACACACACACTCTACCAGACTGGAAGAGACAGGGTAGTATCTTATCTCTATATAATACAACTGGCCAGGCTCTCTTGCATTTCTATATTTCACCACCTCTGCCCCATTCAAGCCCTTATGCCTAGAATGCCCACCACCACCACCACCTTCTATCTACTTGTTGAGATCTCTTCACCCTCTTTCTTGCTTAAAAAAAGAATTCCTTTTTCATTATGATCTTAACAATCATAAACAAGCATAAGCATCTCACTGCACAAAGAAAAATAAAACAATACCAAAAAGATTTGTACATTAAACTATGACCAGTTGAGCTCTTTCCCTTCCTTTGAGGACCCCCTTCCAGGGCCACCTCCTTCCAGGAGACCTAGACTCTCAATTCCTGAGGCTGGACTTGATCTCATGGACCATCCCATCTCTAAATTCCCATACCACTTTCTTAGTACTTCTCATATACTTCTTCAACACTCCAACATCCATGATCTCGTTGGTAGAGCTCTTCCCAGAAGAAAGCAGATTCCTATTCCTCCAGGCCTGAGTAGATGACCTTCATGAATTGTTACAAGCTAATAGTAATCATCGTCATCATGTCTCCAGTGGCCAGCCCCTAAAAATGAGCCTTTCCACACTTAGCTGGGCTGGTCCTGAGAACACAGATTAAGTCCATCATTCGGTCAGTTCTCAAACAAGCATTGCGGTGTAGTGGGAAGAGCTCCCTAGATCTGCAACCAAAAGATCTGGGTTTGAATTTACCACTTACTACCTGGAACCTTGAGCAAATCACTTCCCTGCTCTGGAGAATGGCAATAGACAAGATGAACTATCCTCTTTTAGACATCTTTGATCGGCAGTTTATAGAGTTAGTACAATCTTGGGCTTCCTTAAGAATGGCAAAAGGTTCTAGGAATAAGGTGAGAGACCATCTAGCCTCTGTCCTTTGTCAGGAGGAGGACAACCATGATGGTAAATGGCTTTGAGACCATATCATATAAGGATTGTTTAAAGGAACTAGGGATATTTAATATGGAGAAGAGGAGATTCAGGTGGCTGTCTTCAAGTATACAAAAGCCTGTCATGTGGAAAAGGGATTAGACTTTTTCTATCTGGCCCCAGAGAGTAGAACCAGGAACAAAGGGTAGAAGCTCCCATAAGGCAAATTTAAACTTGGTGTCCAAAAAATACTTCTTACCAATTAGAGCTGCCCAAGTGGGATGGGATGCCTTGCAGGTCTTCAAACAGATGGGAATATCATGTGTTAGGAATATTGTAGTATGGATCCCTTTCAGATTCAGTTTGGACTAGATAGCCACTCAGTTCCCTTTCAGTTCTGAAGTTCTGTAATTCTGTGACTGACATTTTTCTTTTCTTCAGAGGAGTACCTGGGTCCTATTTGGAAGGTGAAATTAGAAGGAAAGTATTTCCCACAAAAGTGGGAGAGTCATGCCTTAGAGAAAATTAAATTCTACGGGTAAGGTAGGTAATGCTGTGGGTACTAGTAAATAGATACAATTATCTCCATCTTCCAGATGAAGCAACTACAGGGTAAATGACTTGCCCACATTCACGTAGCTAAGAAGAAATGGGATTGAGACCCAGACTCAGGTATGGTGATTTTCGAGTCTTATGCCATTTACATAGAATCATAGGGCACTGGCTGTTCCACTTTTGTGCATATATCTTCAGCAATTGGTACAGTGTCTGGTACATAGTAGGTGCTTAATAAATGTTTGCTGATTGATTAACAGGGCATTTTGAAAAAAAGTGTTTCATAAACCTTAAAGTGGTATAGACGTGTGAGCCATTATTATTGTTTTGTGCCCAGAGCTTTGTTGGTACAGAGACCCTCTGAATGGCCATGTCTCCCTTTCATGATTGAACTTTGAATTTGACATAGTCCTTTCAGGTTCCAAAAAGACATACATTATCCTACTTGCACAATGACCCATGTGAGGTAGGTCCTACAGGTACTGTTACCCCCATTTTACAGATGTCGAAGCCGAGGTTTGCAGAAGTTCACTGGATTTGCCCAGGATCTCAAGGCTAGTTAACTGTCAGAAGTGGGAGCTGAACCCAGGCTTTCCTGATTCCAAGCCCAGCCCTTTTCCCACCATGCCACAGTTGCCTGTCATCCAAGTCTGATCCCTCATTCCTGTCAGAACCTGCCTGGAGTTGGGGAGGGGAAGGGGGTACCCCCACTGGCCTGGGGGTGAAAGAGGGCTTCAACCTATCTCAGCATTCAGAAGGTAGTGAGTGTTCTTTCCCAGCCTCATCTGTCAGTGACAGATCCCTGGAGAAATGGGAGGATTGAAAGGAAAAAAATTATGAAACCACTTGGTGCCTGAGGCAGGTTTCCGTTTCTACAGCTTAACTCAGGTCCTTGAAGACATTTGTATTTAATTGTAAACTTTAGTTGAAATAAAAAAAAATGTTCTCTTGTAAGATACAAACAAGGTCATGAGGGAGTAACTGAAGAAGGACCCCAAACTAGAGTCTTCCAGTAGTCTCCTCAACTGGAACCATGTTCAACTCAGTCCAACTTATTGGCCAAAAGGAAGGGACCAGGAAGACTGTCACCCAGGGAAATCACTTCGTCTGTGCTCAAATTATTAGAAAAACAGATTTTGATTTCTTTTTCTTTTACACAAGATTTCTTGTTGCTTTTGGTTTTGACATAACAGCAATGTGTGAGTTATAGTACATCTCCACCTCTACCTCTAGCCCAGAACTGAACAGTCCTTTAGAACAAAGAAAACCACTTAAGCAGGAAAAAATTTTTTATCAGTGGTGATGTATGACAATATATGCATCATTCTGTCCCTGTAGTCCCCCACCTCTCAGCCAAGAGAAGGGAAGCCTGTGTTTCATTATTTGTCTTCAGGGACTGATATTGGTGCTTAAGATTAGTTGTCACATTTGCCCAGAATGTAGCCTCCTTCTGATGCTTTCATTTGCGTTGTGCATAGTTTTCTCCTACATCCATATATTCTTCATTCTGCATTAACTCACAGTCTTGCCATATTTCTCTGAATTCTCCACATTTTTTTGATAATAATGGACATTAAATTCATATGCCACAACACATATGTCTCAGCAATTCACCAATCAATGAGCCATCATTTTGTTTCCACTGTCCCCAAAAGAACTGTCATGATCATTTTGGTATATATGAGACCTTTCTAACTTTAACCTCCTTGAACTAGGTATCAGTTTCTAGACTTGAAAAGGCTACAAGCCAAGACCAAAGTGGAGGGAGTGTTGGCGCATGATTTTCTGTTTGCAGATGATTGTGGACTAAATGCAGCCTCTGAAGCTGAGATGCAACAAAGTAGGGATCAATTCTCTGCTGCTTGTGTTAATTTTGGCCTAACAATTAACACCAAGAAAACACAGGTGCTCCATCAGCCACCACCACACCATCCAGATGTGGAACCATTGGTTACAGCAAATGGAGAAGTTTTGAATGCTGTGGATAAGTTCACTTACCTTGACAGCGTACTTTCCAGGGATGTACCCACTGATAATGAGGTTGATGCACGCATTGCCAGAGCTAGCACAGTGTCTGGGAGGCTCTGAAGGAAAGTATGGGAGGGAAGAAGTATTAGACTGACTACCAGACTGAAGGTCTACAGAGCCATGGTGCTGACCTCACTGTTGTATGCCTGTGGAACCTGGACAGTCTACCAGCACCATGCCAGGAAACTGAATCACTTCCATTCGAATTGTCTTAGGAAGATTCTTAAGATCACCTGGCAGGAGAAGGTACCAGAAACTGAGGTCCTTACTCAAAGTAAACTGCCAAGCATTCAAACTCTGCTTCAGAGAGTACAACTCCCATGGGCTGGCCATGTTGTTCGAATATAAAACATACACTTGCCAAAAAGACTATTTTATGGAGGACTCACACAAGGCAAGCTTTCACATGGTGGTCAGAAGAAGCAATGCAAGGACACTCTCAAGGTCTCTCTCAAGAACTTTGGAAATGATTGTGTGATGGGGGAAGACACTGGCACAGGACCACTCAGCATGGTGTTCCCACATCAGAGAAGGTGCTGTGCTCTATGAGCAAAGCAGAAGCAAAACAGCTCAAAGGAAATGCAGGTGCACAAGTTTAGAGTATCCACCCCAAATGTTCACGCAGACTATTTGTGCCCGACCTGTGATAGAGCATTCTGAGCTTGTATTTGTCTGATCAGCCACAGTCAGACACATTGAAACTTGACTCTAGCATAGTGATGTCATTTTGGTCCTCTTTGAGAATGAAGGACAACCAACCAACCAATTTATTGGACCCCAGGATTTACAAAGTTTAGTCATTTGTCTAGAACGATTCCAAGTTGCTATCCAGAATTATTGGACCAATTTACAACTCTGCAGATGTGAATCAGAATATGAGTATTCCTGTCTTTCCTCAGCTCCTCTGTTTTGACTGGTTCTAGTTTTTCTGTCATCTTTGCCAGTTTTTTGGATGTAAAGTAAAACCTTGGAGTTTCTTTAACTTGCATCTATCTTATCATTAGTGACTTGGAGCATTATTTCACAATGTCATTGGGTAGTAGCTTGCCTTACTCCATTTGAAAGCTGTTCATCTCCTTTGACCACCTGTCTATTAGGCAATGGCTCTTGAACTTACATATTTGTATTAATTCCCTATTCAGACTTGCAACAATGATATTTGAGGAAAAGGTATTTCCCTCCACTGGATAGTTTCTCTTCTTATTCTATTTGCATTGACTTTGTTCACGAAAAAGCTTTTTAATTTGATACAATCAAAATGTTCTATTTTGCCTTTGTGGTCATCTCTATCCATTCCTTGGTTAAGAATTCTCCTCCTAGCCATAGTTTGAGATCGGCTTCTTCCTGTTCTCCTCTAATTTTCATGTGGAGTTTATTGTGATATATAGTATTAGATGCTGGTGCATCCCTGATTTCTGCCAAACTGATTTTCAGTTTTTCCAATAGTTCTTGTCAAATTTATTTCTGTACTCTCTACACTAGCTAGACCAGACAACTAGCCATCCCCTGGGCTCATCCCAACCTTTTCCTGGGGTTTTCATTTGCATAATTGTAGTCATTGTATGCATGCTTCTTCTATGTCTATATATTCTTCATTATCCATTAGTTTGTAATCTTGCTATGTTTCTCTGAATTCTCTATCTCTGTCATTTTTTCCTATATTGTAATAATGGATGTTAAATTTATAAGCTACAGGTGGCTCAGTAATTCCCTAATCAATGAGCCACCATTTTGCTGGTGCCTTTGCTTGTCTAGTTTGTTCCCTCTATCTGGAATGGTCTCTCCACTCTCCCCAAAACCCATTCCTTAACTAATCTCTGCCTATTGAAAATTCCAACCACCCTTCAAGGCCTACTTAACGTCATTCTCCTCCATGAATCTCTTCCTCATTCCCACAGAGAAGGGTGATTTTTCCTTCTGGGGAACCCTCACTTGCTCTCCATTTGTTGTTCTTCTAGAAATATATACTCCTGATTATTTGCTCAATTCATCTAACCTTATAGCTACGGAGAGAGAACAAATCTTATTTGTCTTCACAACTTGCCCCTCCTCACTAAAAGAAACTCAATTTTGCACAAAATATAGTGCTTAAAAGGCAGGCTGGTGTGTTTGTCCTTCATCCAGAGGACCCTGCCATCAGGAAGATGATGACTTGCCATTGCCTATGGTTTCAGTGAGGGAGGGCTGTGCAAGGTCACCAGCCTCACTTTCTCCTCCAGAGCCATCTGGGTCCAATAGCCTGATATTCACCAGGATGACTGGAGATGGCCCAGGATGCATTGCGAGACCCTGGCCCTTTTAGGCTAGGGTCTTTTCAGGTTCTCACTTCGAGTGAGGTAACACCCATTCCGTGAACAGGCCTCTTTAAGAAGTTAATCAAGGGATGGCCCCTTTAAAAAAAATCAAACGGGGAGGGGAAGACCCTCAGGCTTAAAAGGCAGAAAGAAAAGAAAGGAATATACTAGAGTCAGTGGAAATATGTATTTAAATCCTGCCTCTGACATTTACTTGTCGGGTGACAGGGAAAGCTGACCTTGGGCTAATCATTTTCCCTGCCTGGGCCCCAGCTTCCTCATCTGTAAAATGAGGGGATTGGACTAAATGGCCATGGATTCCCCTCCTGCCTCTAGATCCATGATCCCATGAGAGTTCCTTGACATTTCAAATCTCAGCTTTCCCATCTATAAGATGGGGATGATGACACCCTGTAGCACTTGGTTCACAGGGGCACTGGGGGGATCAAAGGAGATCATGTATATAAAGTACTTTGTAAAATAAAGCACTCTATAAATGTCTATTGCTAACTAATACATGGCTTCCCTCTCAGGGAATGTACATGGCTGTTTGCAAGTTGTCTCCCCCATTGGGCTGTGGGCTCGTTGAGGGCGGAGACTGTCTTTTGTCTTCCTTTACATCTTCAGAGGGCAGGTGGACAGCACAGTGGATAGAGTGCCAGGCCAGACTCGTCTCCCTGAATTGAAAACTCACTAGGTAACCCTGTTTGCCTCGGTTTCTTCATTTGGTAAATGAGCTGGAGAAGGAAATAGCAAAGCACTCCAGTGTCTTTGCCAAGAAAACTCCACATTGGGTCACAAAGACACCACTGAAATGATTAAACAACAACCACACATCTCCAGCACTTTGCACAGTGCCTGGCACATCGTAGGCTCTTAATAAATGCTCACTGATGATAATGACGGATATTTGTTCAATTAAATTCACTTAATCAGGGCTTGCGCTCAATAGAGATAGATGTGATTAATACACGATAATAATGTATATGGGGTTTTTTGCACTTATGATTTTACTGGCATGGGGAACTCCTAGGGAGGGAACTCCCTCTGCCAATTCAGACAGGCACTTGTTCTGAAATTTATAGTTTTGGAGTTGCTTGGGGCCCTGAGAAATTAAGTGACTTGCTGGGTGTCACAATTTCAGTGTATGTCAGAGGTAAGGTTTTGAACCCAGTACTTTCTTATTCCAGCTTCACGTCAGCTTCCTGTCCAATAATAAATACATCATAATAACTCAGAGAAAACATCATATAGAATAACTGAGAGTGCTGGACTTATAGTCAGGATGACCTGGGTTCAAATCCTGCTTCTGACACTAGGTTTATAAAAACTGGAAAAATCAATTAACCTCACTGAGCCTCAGGAAATTTTCTAAGATTATAAATTACAGACAGGTTGATACCTGCTTAAGCCATTAAAGTGTCGGT
Source organism: Trichosurus vulpecula (assembly GCF_011100635.1). NCBI lineage: Eukaryota > Metazoa > Chordata > Mammalia > Diprotodontia > Phalangeridae > Trichosurus > Trichosurus vulpecula. The sequence continues at coordinate 73,948,062 of NC_050574.1, read as the reverse complement.
ATGATAATAGCTCATGTTTGCTTCAAGTATGCAGTTACAAAGTACTTTCCCATCCTTGATCTCATGTGAGTCTCTCAACAGCCTTGATGTGGGGGCAGCAGAGCAAGACAGATCATTCCCATTGTACAGATGAGGGAGCCAAGCCTGAACAGGATCCCCCCTCCTCTAAGTACATCCATGGGGCAAAGCTGGGGCTAGAGTCCTTTCTGGTTTGGAGCACTGAATGCATCCCAGAATTCTAATCCCAACCGGAGACAGGCCCCAAGGGGCTTGCCCTGAAGAACCTCGGCCCCTGAACAACCCATCAGCTCTTCACTCTGGTGTTCTTGCCCAACCGGATGGTTCCCCAGGCTTTCTTCTGGTCTCATACTCAGTCACTCACAGTCATTGTCCACCATGACAAGGATGCACCACTCCAGCCCCATCATCTCTCTTCCGGTAGACATTCTTGCCTTCCTTGAGGACTCAGCTCAGGCTCTTCTTCCTCCAAGGACCACTACTCGAGGCCCCTGCTATAAGCAATCTTTCTTTCCTTCCATCTCCCATAGCTCTATATATGTCGCAGGAGACTCTAAGCAACATGAGGGTAGGGCCTGCCATCCTTGTATCCCCTGTGCCTGGGGATGAGAGGAAGCATGGCATAATGCTTAGAGAATGGTCCTCAAAGCCAGGAAGACCTGGGCTCAAGTCCCACCTTGACCCATTGGGCTGTGTGACCCTGGGTAGGGCAGGTAACCTCCCAGTGTTCCAGGTACTTCTCTAACACTATTAATTATAGAAAAAATGCTCACCTCTATTGTTGTGGGGAGTTTCCTCAACTAGAGTTCCTTAGAGGCAGCTAGCTCAGCCTGGAGTCAGGAAGACCTGAATTCCAATCTGACCTCAGACACTAGCTGTGTGACCCTGGATAAGTCACCTAACCCCTATTTGTCTCAATTTCCTCATATGTAAAATAGGGATAATAATAACACCTATCTCCCATTTGTGAGGATCAAATCAGATAATAGTTATAAAGGGCATGTATAGCACCAGGCCTGGCACATAGTAAGCATTGTATAAAGGTTAGCTATTATTAGTATATTATTAAATCTCAGGTCCAGTTCCTGTTCTCGGTGTTTTGATCACAACAAGCACTCAATAAATGTCCATTGAAATGAACTGGGCTCTGGACCTCATCTCCCCACTTATCACCTTTATCACACAGGCTGTCCCAAAAGTCTTAGTGCAGTGTTAAGTTTTACAATCTGACCCCAAGAGGTAGGTAGGGCAAGTTTTCTTATATATCCATTTTGCTGATGAGAACACTGAGTGTCAGGGAGGTTAGCTGATTTTACCAGCAGGCCACACAGGTAGGGAGTTTCAGAGCCAGAATTCAAATCAAGATCTCCAAAAGAATATAAGCTCTTTGAAAGAAAAGATTGCCCCCCACCACCGCCAGTACAGGAGTTTTTAACTTAGGGTCCGTGGATAGATTTCCAAGGGTCTATGAACTTGAGTGGGGAAAAAGGTTGCATCTTTATTTCCCTATCATTGATTTCCACGTAATCCTGTGTATTTTAGTTTGTGCATCTAAGGACACCATTCTAAGCAGGGGTCTATAGGCTTCGCCAGCCTGCCAAAGGGAGGCCCATGACGCACAAAAGAGGATCAGCAGCCCTACTCGAGTTCCTGGTACAGCTACTTGCACATAGGAAGCATTTCAAAAATGCTCTTTGAATTAAATCAGATCATTGACTCCAAGTCGAAGGTTCTTTCTATTACATGATAATACAAGATAAGTAGGTTAAAAAGGCATTAGAAAAATGTTTGTTAAATTAAATTGAATGGCAAGTATCTGTAGGATAGACTGGAGGCACCGAGGTCATGGAGTGGGCTCCCACCATTGTCCAGGAAAATGTTACCTTTCCCTCCTTGGACCTCAGAATAGCATTTGGTTGGTGTCTGTTCAGTGAATTTACCTTCCTTCTAAACAGTGAGAGGGTGCAATGGATAGAATTCTGGACCTGGAATCAAGAGGACCCAAGTTCAAATCCAGCCTCAGACACTGACTAGCTGGGTGACCTTAGGCAAGTCACCCAATGTCTGCCTCAGTTTCCTCAACTGTAAAATGGGGATAGTAATTACACCTAACTCTCAGGGCTGTTGTGAGAATATACTGCGATAATATTAGTAAGCACAGTGCCTGGCACACAGTTGGCAGTTAATAAATGCTCTTTTGCCTTCCTCAGTTTTCGCATCTACAAAATGGGGATAATAATCGCACCTACCTCACAGAATTGTTGCTAGGATTGAACGTGTTAACAAATAGAAAGCCCTTTGTAAACCTTAATGTGCTAGACAGTATTGTTGTCGCTGTTGTTGTTGTGTTGTCATTGTGGTGGTGGTGGTGGTGTTGTGTTGTTATTTTGTTTCAACAATCCGGCTAGCAGCTGTTGTGGGGGTGAAAGACCAACACAAGCCCAACAACAAGAATGCTACCAGCATGCTGCCAAAACCCAGGTTCTTTGGATCTGCTTTACTAAGGAAAACAACGTTAAGGGGTCGACAAGCTCACTTTAATCCAGCATACAAATACCATTCACTGAGTTCAGCACCCTGGACTTCAGAGCAAGTACAAACGTCAACAGACAGACCAAATACAACTCACCCCCGTGACCTGAAATCGTCACAAAGAGGCTACTTAAACCCATGTGGTCTAAAAGCCTCTGATGTCCCAAACATGTCACTCAAACCCATGTAAACTAGGTCCTCCCCTGAAGCAAGGAGGTCACCAAGGACTCCCAATCTAATCAAGGAAACAAAGGCCAAACTCTTCAAGGGCACTTGGTTGAACTGAGTGCTAAGAGCCCATTTTGATTGCTAACACATGTTGTTAGACAGTAAGCTCCCTGAAGATTGAGCCCAAGTCTTATGCATCTCTATAGCAAGCCTCCCGCCTTGATAGTCACTTCTCTCTGGAGTACTCATATTAAAGAGTTAAATATTCTCAGCCCCTATTACACCCAACAATTGCCACACCCTTAAAGGTTGTCTCCATGAATAAGGAATGTCTCCCTGGAGGACCAAGGTCAGCTACTGCACAAGGTTAGCTACAGCACCGATGGTAAATTCTTCAGTTCTCAATTAATCTTTCTGCCTCGTCAACACCACCAAAGAGGTGCACATTAGTTCACTCACAGAAAGATGGTAGAAACTTGTGTTCAAAGAGTATACTGGGCAACATGGGAATATCGGTCTGACAGCTAGATGAACATGAAATCCTCAGCTGCCTTGAAAATGCCAATTGCTCCTCTTCTCCTTGCTCTCCGTTTCCCCCTTCTGCTGACTCTGGGTCAATAATCATATACTACCATGTTCTGGTCCTTAGATAAGGCATGTTAATTGACCACCATACTTCCATTGTCCTTGGATAGGGCATGTTGATTGACCACTATATTTCCATTGTCCTTGGATAGGGCGTGTTAATTGACCACCATACTTCCATTGTCCTTGGATAGGGCATGTTAATTGACTGCTCTATTGATCAACCAATTCGCTATCCCTGTGACTCCCCAACAGCTCTTTTCCTTAGCTACCTACTTCCATATTTGTGTGGTCTCTCCCATTAGAATGTAAGCTCCTAGGGGCAGCTAGGTGATGCAATGAGTAGAGTACTGGCTCTGGAGTCAGGAGGACCTGAGTTCAAATCTGGCCTCAGACACGTGATACATTTACTAGCTGTGTGACCTTGGGCAAGTCGTTTAACCCCAATTGCCCTGCCTTCCCCCCTCCAGAAAGAAAAAAAAGAATGTAAGCTCCTCGAAGGCAGAATCTCTCTTGCTTTTGTATCTGCAAGCATCTCCAGCTGGACTATAGTAATCACTTAGGAAATGCTTTTTTCATTCATCCGAGGTAGAAATCGAACCCAGCTCTTTTTGACTCCCAGTTCAGCATTTATAGGTAACAAACTAGTGTCCCATTTCCACCTTCCCCTCTACCTCCCTCTGTCCCCCAAATGCTCCCAGACCAGAAGCAAGTTTCTCTCTCTTTGGTCTTTATTATGGTATCTCCTCTTTTAATCTTGCTATTGGTTTTGAGGCATTTGTTCAAGTGGTTTCTTTCAAGCGTAAGGGATGAGTACTGCCCCCCCAGGTTGACAACCTTTTCACCTGAGAAGCCCAAGGACAGGGTCCTGGGGTCCCCAAGTGGCTGATTGAATGGTACAGGTTCTCCATATTCTTCCCTCATTTGCCTCAGGATGCCTCATAGGATATAGATGAAAAGCTTTTCCATGGTTCATGTTGTCCTGGCCTCTGCAACAAGAATTATAAAATTGAATTATAGACATGCAGATTGCAGCACAGGACCTCATCACCTCTCACCTGAATTATTGCCTCTGGTTGCTTTCCCTATTTTCAATTTCCTCTCATTCCACTCCATTCTCTACTCAGCTGCCAAAGTCTCATTTTCCTAAAGCACAGATCTCACCACGCCCCACATCCCACTCAATAAACTCTAGTGGCTCCCTATTACTTCCAGGATCAAATAGAGAAGGCTTTGTTTGGCCCTTAAAGACCTTTATACCCTTTCCCCTTCCTACCTTTCCAGTCTTCCTACACGTCACCGCTCTCTACATTCCAGCAATACTATCTTCCTTGCTATTCCTTACAGAAGGCACTCACCTTCCAACTCTCTGCCTATTCACTTGCTATCCCTCATGCCCAAAGCACTCTTCCTCTTCACTTCTGACTCTTGACTTTCTTAGCTTGCCCCGTGGCTTAGCTCAAATTCTACCATTTTCAGTAGGCATTCTAATCCTTTCTGTGTCTTTCTCCCCCATCTCCCTCCCCGCCTCAACCCCCCACCCACTTGTCTCTGAAACTACCTTTCATTTATAGTCTGGTATAGAGACAGAGGTGTCGACCACTCATTCTGTACATCCCAAGGGAGCCCAAAACAGAATAAAATATAATTGGGAAATATCTAATGAAATAAATAAAAATACAACAAAACAGATAATATTCATATGTGGGTTTCTAAGTCAATATGTAGCCCAGAGAGATCTTTATTTAGGGCTTAGGCTCCCATTTCTATTTGACTTTGATAACACTGCTCTGATCTATTATTTCCCTCTGAAGTTACCGCCCATTTACACTATCTACATCTTGTAGGTACTCGGTTGTTTGGATGTTTTCTCCCCCATTCAAATGTAAGCTTATAGAAGGCAAGAACCATGTTGTGAACTTTCTTTGTATACCCAGGTTTAGCACAGCACCTAGCACATAGTAGGTGCTTAATAAATGCTTCTGATTGGAAGGAACCTTAGAGGTCTTCTTGCGCAGGGGTCCTTAACCCTTTTTGTGCCATGGGCCCCTTTGGCAGGCTGGTAAAGCCTATGGATGCCTTATCAGAATCATGTTTTTAGATGTATAAAACAGAATACATATGATTATTAAGAAAGGAATCAATTATGCTAAAATAGGGTTACCAAAATATTTTTAAAAACAGGTTGAGAATTCCTACTCTAATTCAGCCTCATCATTTTGCAGGTAAGCAAAGGGAGGTAGAGGGAATTGATGAGGAGAAGGACCAAAGTCTGGCAGCTAGGCGGAATAGTGGTTAGAGCCTTAGGCATGGAATGAGGAAGATTCACTTTCATGAGTTCAAATCCGGGCTCAAAGACTTTCTAGCTGTGTGACCCTGGGCAAGTCACTCAATCCTTTTTGCCTCAGTTTTCTCATCTGTAAAATGAGCTGGAAAAGCAAATGGTAAACTGCTCTAGTGTCTCTGCCAAGAAAACCACAAATTGGACCAAGAAGAGTTGGACACAAAACAACAAGGACCAAGTCACAGAACAAGTTTACGCAGAGTCAAGGACTGAAACCAGGTTTCCTAACTCTAAGGCCAGTGCTCGTCCATTAGTCCATATTGGCTCAAAAACTAATGAGTGGCTTGTCCTGGGCACTGGGCATCCTCATATCTCCTCTGCTAAGAGCAGGGAAAGGACACAGCTGGGACAGGACCTTAGAACATGGAACATGGAATGTCTGAACTGGAAAGAAATTTAGATTACTGAATGTCAAAGCTGGGAGGGGGCCTCAGTGAACATCTATCTAAGCCCTTCAATTTTAGAGACAAGAAACTGAGATTTAGAAGGGGATGTGACTTGTCCAAGGTCCCTCAGAGACTTAGTAGCACAGCAAAGTCTAGGTCCTAGACTCTAGGACCAGTTTCCCAGCTTTCAGGTGGCTCTTTTCATTGTGCCCCATGAGGTTGCTGTTTCTATTGTGATATGGTCACCCATTTACCATAACCCTGGTTGGGGCTGTCCCAGCCAAAGCAGGATGACTGGTGCAAGTGGTCATGCCATATAGGATGAGGAGGGGGAAATTGACCGTAAGGGAGGAAGGAAGATTTGGTAAGAAAGGGGGACTCTGAGGCAGATGGGATGAAAATCTTGGTGGAAGAGTTTTCTTGGCTTTTTCAGGCCCCAGTGACAACTAGTGATTTCTTTAAGATTTTTCATGTGCTGCCTTCATGGAGCCTTCCAAGATTCCTCCTTCTAGATTCAAGGGTCTCTCCCTCTTGAAATCTCTCCTGCCTCTCTTTTTGGTCTCTCTATGCTCCAATTATACTGAAATCTTCATGAAGAGAGCGACTGTTCAGGGTGTGTTATTAGGATGAGTTTTTTCCATTGCTGCTGTCATCACTGTATTGGAGCAAAGGGCCTGATACATATGTAAGTTCATAAGAGCCAAAAACATGATCTTTGGTGGTATACTGTCTTTTGTTTGTTTCACCAGACTTGTGATTAAAGAGCTGCCAGGGAGGAGCTCCTGCTACCAATATGGATCTGAGATACCTTCTCTTCAACTGATAGTTTCAGGGTTGTGTGGGGGCACCGAGAAATTAAGTGACTTACTTGGGGTCACACAGACAGTTCATATCACCGGTAAGACTTGAATCCTGGCTCCAAGACCAGCTCTATATCAGCTAGGTAATTAGGTAGGTAGGTAGGTAGCTAGCCAGGTACTAGACTTGGAATCAAGAAAAATCTGAGTTCAAATCCTACCTCAGAGATATACTTGCAATCTGTCCCTAAGCAAGTCCCTCAACCTCTCTGAACTCCAGAAGTCTCAGTTTCCTTGTCTGTAAAATGGGGACAATAATATCACCTGTCTCACAGGGTTGTTGTGAGTATCAAATGAGATTTATAGAATACGTAGAACACTTTGCAAACCTTAAAACATCTTACAAATGCTAACTGCCACTACTACTACTATTACTAGTTCTACTAACTACTACTACTCTTATTACTACTACTAACTACTACTATTACTGCTACTAACTACCACTATTACTACTACTACTACTACTGCTGCTACTACCTATCACTACTACTATTACCACCGCTACTACTACTACTATACTACTGGCTCTCATAGAGGTAATGATAAAAACAAAATTAGATGACATCTCCATAGAACTTTAAAGGACACTCAAGAAGGGAAATCCTTCTGTTCTTAGCTCCCAAAATATACACTTAAGAGCCCTAAGTAAAGCATTGTTGGCACAGGGTGGGGTTGAGAGATCACCCAGAACTAGAGAATCCTCTCAAGTCCCTGAGAAGGGACTTATTTGCTGCCTTCATTTCCCAAAGTCAGCTGACACATCAGAATCTCATTTAGAATCAAGATTCAGGACCGGGAGATGTTCATTTAATCAGGCTACATCCCAGGCAACAGTAGAGTCCTAGTGCCCAAGTCCCCCCATTCCTTCTGCAGCACTGCTCTTTTATCATCTAGTTAGTCAGTTGGTAAATTTTTAAGCTCCTACTATGTGCCAAGTACAAGAAAGACAGTCTCTGCCTTCAAGGAGCTTATGGTCTAATGGAGGAAGACACCTCTGTGACTTCCCATAGCTGGAGTGCTCTCCTCTCCACTCCTCTGCTTCTTGGAATTCCTAGCTTCCTTCAGAGCTCAGTTCAAATGCAACCTCCTACATGAGAACTTTCCTGATCCCCCAAGTTGCTACTGCCTCTGTCTCCCAAAACCACCTTTTATAGCTTGGTTGCATGACCCTGGGTGCCCTCTCAAAACCTCGAGACTAAATCTCAGAGAAGATATCGACCTGCATTGATAGAGTGAGTTTCCTCAGTGGGAACTCCCAGAGCTCCATCAGTACCAATATACTAATCCTTTAAGAATGATATCACTATCCACATGTGTTGCCTCCTCCTCCCATGGGATGGAGGTAAGCTCCTCAAGGGCAAAGGCTGACGAAGTTTTGCCTTTATATCCCCAGCACAGTGTCTGGCATGTAGTTGGAGCATTATAAATACTTATTGATAGATAACTAGTCCAAGATTTCATTGGTAGTAAGTGGCCAAGCCAGGGATTAGAATTGAGGTGCTTTGATTCAAAATCTAGATTTGAAATCCAACTCTTACCATTACCTGCCACAGGGAATTCAACTGCTCCAGCCCAGGACTTACTATCAATGGAACTTTGGGCAAAATCTGATGGTCAGATATGCATGTGGAGGTCAAGTATTGCTAGGGAACAAGACATTACCGAGATGGGATTGTCCAAGGTCGATGAGACAAAAGAGCCCAAGATGGAAGGCTATGTTGGCAACGGTAGAAAAAGTAAAGCCCAAGATTTACAGCTAGGTCTGAGAGAAGGGCTAGAAAGAAGCAGAGTCCTGGTTTCAGGCTGATGGTATTGAGGACTGGGTAAGAGAGGACGAGTGGAAAGAGACAGCGTGACTACTGTAAAGATCTACCCTTAAGCACATAGGAGACTGAAGTGGTGCCAACCAGCCCAGCTCTCCAGACTTCCGAGAGCCCACCCCCAGGTAAAGGAGCATCCAGCTCCATATGGTCCTTGCCTCCACTGGCCTCTATGGAATCTCTGGGGCACAGACACTCCAACCCTTGGCAGAGAGAATGCTCCAAGATCTCTGCCCTCATTTGTGTGCTGGGAATTTGTGGGGTTGAGGACAAGACCTCCTTCATGTGGAAATGAACCCAAAGGATCTCTGGACCAGAAAATCTCTCCATCTAGAGAATCTTTATGAGATGGCATGGTGCAGTGATAAGGACAACCCCACTCCCCCGCCCCTCACGCCCACCAGCCTCTGGCATCAGAGGACCTGAGTTTGAATCTTGGCTTTGACACTTGCTGACTACATGAGCTCAGGCAAATCACTTCACCTCTGAAACATGAAGCCTTTACAAAATGAAGGCATTGGGGGAAATGAGCATTGCTCTAATTGTAATGTCCAAGCTTGTCTTTGAAGGGAGAAGAGGTGAGAAAATGTATCTCCTTCCCCCTTCTTTATAGAAGTGGTCAGTCATGGGGGTGGAGTACTGCATATCCAACCTTCAGTCAATGCATTGGTTAGTTTTGCTGCATTGTTTGGCTAACCTCCCTTTTTTATTCTTTGTTACAAGCAATGTCTGGGGAGGTGGGGGGAGGCTTATGTTAGGAAACGATGATATAAAAACTACAAATGTCAATAACATTTTTTAATTTAAAAAGAAAATGCAATATTTGGAAAAATGAATGGGTTGGCTTGGATGACCCCTGAGGTCCCATTCTAGCTCCAGATCTTTGACTCTGGTCGGTTTTTCTTTCAGATGGAAAAGTATAGAGAAAATCTCTAGACTGTGACACACTTCTCTCCATCAACAAGCATTTATTAAACAAACAATAATGATAAGTAATATTAATACCTTGCATTTATATAACACTTTAAGACTTGCAAAGCACTTTACTTTATCTCATTTGATCCTGACAACAATACCCTGAGAAGTAAACATTATCATTAACTCCATTTTACAGATGAGGAAACTGAGGCAAAGTTAAATGACTTGCCCAGGGTCACACAGCTAGTAAGTGTGTAAGGGCTAGATTTGAACTCAGATCTTCTTGAGTCAAGGTCCAAAGCTATGCCATTTTGTTCCATTGTAGCTTTGCCTATTATGTGTCAGTTATGCCAGCAGCACATCCCTCTTTCATGAGGAATTAGAAAGAACTACTGTGTGACATAGCCTCTAGGGGGACTTCTGATGCCTAAGCCCTGTTTCCTTCCCAGGATGGGCTAGCTCCCCAATATAAACCCTGCTCTGAGAAGCATGTCCAAGGCTTTCATAAATCCATTTGCCATGACACCCGGCTGCACTCGAGACAAGCTGGGCCCTGCCCTGCTTCCCTTCCTACTGTCTCACGCTGCCTGAAGCAAAGCAAGCAGGGGGAGGGAACACAAGGCAAGATTTATGCCCATAGACACAAGCAGCCTCTGGAATTGAGGGAGTCATCCATCTCACCATGGACAGGAGGAAGGGGCTCAGGCCAGAGAGGCAGCTCAGCTGGAAGTAGAGGCCAGGCCAGCAGTCGGGCACTCCAGGGAAGGGAACTGCCAAAAATGTCGCTGAGTCCCAGGCATAAGGCTCCAGAGAAGGAAGGGACCTCTGGAGGCACCATGTTCAGCGCATCCCCCTACAGCATCACTGACTAAGGATCAATCAGCCTTCACTTGGACCATTTGAGGTAGTTCCTATTGTTAAGATGTTCTTTCTTAGAGGAAACCTAAATCTACTTCCCTGAGCTTCCAGCCCTTATACCCAGTTCTGTCTTCTGGGGCCAAGCAAAGCACAGCTGATCCCACTTCCACAGGACAATCCTTCAGATATGCACACACACACATACACATACACACACGTACACATACACATAATACACACACACACACACACACACACATACATATCCCCTCATATACAAACAGTGATAACTGCAGCTAAACCTTGGGATCATTTTAACTCTCTCCTGCTGGAATTACTCTGTATTTACTTATCTGTACATGTGTTGTTTTCCAACAATAGAATGAGGAAATGGACAAACAAATTGTGGTGTATGAATGGAATGGGATAGTACTAAGCTGTAAGAAATGATGAGTAGGACAGCTATGGAGAAGCCTCGGAAGACAGATATGAACTGATGGAGAAACGAAGTCAGGAAAATAACATGCACAATGGAAAGAAAAATAAAACAAAAGAGAATGCAGTATAATTGTAATGACCAAACTTGGCCTGCAGAGAGTTCAGAAATTATACTTCTATCTGCATGTCTCTTTCTCTCTGTCTCTTTACGTCTCTGTCCCTCCATCTCTCTCTGTTTTTCTCTCTTTCTCTCTGTCTATCTCTGTGTCTCTGTCCATTTCTGTGTCTGTCCATCTCTGTGTTTATCTGTCGCTGTCTCTCTGTCTCTCTGTCTCTCTCTCTCTCTCTCTCTCTCTCTCTCTCTCTCTCTCTCTCTCTCTCCTTAAGATAAGGGACCTTGGTACAGAATATTGCATATACTGTCATATACTTTTTCCTTTCTTTATTATTCTTCCTTAACAGGCAGGACACACTGTCTGGGGAGGTAAGTTGGAGGAATATAGTAAAAACAAGTGATATAGAAAAAAAAAGAAATATTAATAATAATTTTAAATTACCATTAGACCCATCTCCCCTGATTTTAGTCTAGATGGAGAACAACTCATTGGCACCTTTCTTAAAAACTCTTTTACCTGGCTGAAGACAGTAATTAGGTTACCTCTTCACCTTCTCTTCTCTAAGGTAAATGGTTCTGAGCCCTATGCTACTACTACTAGGTATGTGACCTTGGGAAAGTCACTTACCCTCTATGAGTCTTACTTTTCCCAGTTGTTAAAAAATGGGGTTAATAATCCCATTATAACCTAATTCCAAAGGCTACTGTGAAGGCAGAAGATAACAGATATGTAGGTGTTTTATAATTATAAATCGCTGCAGAACTATCAGTGACTCTCTTATCCGCATTCAAATGAAGATGAAGTGACCCATGCTCTGGGTTCTTTTCCCTCAGCAGGGATGGAATAGCCAATAAACAAGCTTTTTCTTAGGTGCCAGTTGTGTACTGGGCACTAAGGATTTTGTTGTTCAATCATTCAGTCATGTTCGATTCTTCATAATTGTCCTTGGAGTTTTCTTGGCAAAGATACTGGAATGGCTTGTCATTTCTTTCTCCAGGATGTCCCCATTTTACTGATGAGGAAACAGAGGCAAATACCGATTAAGTGATTTGCCCAGGGTCACACAGCTAGTAAATGTCTGAGGTCATATTTGAACTCAGATCATCCTGACTCCAGGCCCAGTGCTCTATCCAGTATGGCACCCCCTAGCTATGGTCGGCACTAAGGGTATAAAGATAAAAAGAAGCAGTCATCGCCCTCAAGAAGCTTACATTCTATTAGAAGAAAGAACATAGATAATCAATACAAACAATGGTGGGGAGTGGGAAGACAAGAAAGAAGGTGGTATTTTAGGTGAGCTTTATAGAAAACTAAGAATTCTAGGTGGTGTAGTGGGTCTGGAGTCAGAAAGATTCATTCACCTGAGTTCAAACATGACCTTAGACACTTACTAGCCATGTGACCCTGGACAAGTCACTTAACCCTCTCTGCCTCAGTTTCCTTATCTATAAAACTGGAGACGGAAATGGCAAATCATTTCAGTATCTTTGCCACGAAAACTCCATAAAGAGTCAGACATGACTGAAAAATGATTGACTGTAACAACAAGAATTCTACGAGGCCAGGGAGGTGAGAAGTGTGTGCATTCCAGGCATAGGTGATGGCAATGTATAAGGGTTGCGACAGAAAATGGAATGTCATGGGTAAGGAAGAGCCAAATGGTCAGTTTGGCTATACTAGAACATGTGCAATCTTTAAAGTTTCAGCACTTTCACCAAGGCAATGTCAATGGCCAAGTTCAGCATGAGACAGCATGGTGCAATGACAAAAACTCTGGACCTGGAGAGTGAGGAGACCTGAGGTCACTTCCTCCCACTTCAAAACTTACTAACCATATGACCTTTGGTACGTCATTTCCCTTCTCTGAGCTTCAGTTTCCTCATCTATAAAATGTAGATGACAATACATATAAAAAAGCCTATGCAAAAATGCCTTATAACCCTTAAAATATTATAGAAATATGGGACAAGTCACATAACTTTCTTAAGCCTTAGTTTCCCCATCTGGAAAATGAGAAGAGAGAAACTAAATGACCCTTTAAGTCCCTTCCAGCTATAGAACTATGATTCTATGAAATCATGACAGTGAGAAAGATAAAGAAAATTATTTGGGGGCACAGGAAATTCAGCCACAAATTCAGATTATTTATGTTTTAAATGTTCAGATGATGGAAAAGCTGATGAAGAAGATGATAGAGGAATAAGCAATCAATGAGCATTTTTAGATGTGTTCATTATGCATCAGGCATTGTGCAAGGTGCCAAGTATAGAAATACACAATTGAGACTATCTCTGGCCTCAAGAACCTAGCTTACATGCCCCCAGGGGGTGGCAGGGAGGGGGATGATCAACAACACATTCATAGGGGAATAAATACAGGTCACAAATACAAAAGAGCAATTTTCTATAAGAGAAGCATTATGTCCAAAGCATGAAAGCCTAAGATGAGCTGAGATCAGTGAGATGATAAAGATAACAAAATGGATGAGAATTGTTTTTAGCTATGTTAGAACAAGAGGGAAGATCAGGGAAGGAATAGAAGCACTGCTTGGAGCAGATGGAATGATACTAATGAACAATGGTGTGAAGGCTGAACTACTCAACACCTGTGTATTTTATTTCTTTTTTTTTTTCATTCCAAAGAATGGTCATTGTACAGGGAAAGATAGAACAAAAATGTTGAGCATGGAGTAGAGATGCAAGATAAATGAAAGCACAGTCAACATTTTGCTACCTTCCATTAGTTCAAATCACCAGGTATAGATAAATTACCTCCTAGAGCACTGTCCAATATGGAGCCACTGTCAGGGATTTTTGGAAAATTGTAGGTAATAAGACAGGACTTTCAGGACTGAAGGGAAAATATTGTACCAATGTCCCCCAAAAATGGTGAGGAGTAAAAGATGGTGAAGTCTACAGACTATAGAATGATAAGATTAATTTTAATTACTGACAAGATTATGAAACATATTATTAAAAGGAAGTTATTATCACAATACTTCATCAAGAACATGTTATGTCACTTATTTTTTGGATATAGACAAGAAAATAGGTCATGATAGTAGAAGGTTCTAATAGTTCTGATTTCATTTCTTTCTAATTTCTTTCATTTCTTCTAATAGTTCTAATTTCATTTCTTTCTTCTTCCTTCATTTTCTTCTTTTTTTCTTTTTTTCTTTCTCTTTCTTTTTTTGGGGGGAGGACAAGGTAAATAGCCAAATAGTTCAAGAGAAAGCTATAGATAGCTAGCATTTACTATAGATATAGTAATTGGACATAAACATAGTATTCTTAGATTTCATCAAGAAAGCATTTGACAGGGTTTCTCATTGCTTTGCTTATAGCTAAGATGGAGAGAAATGAGCTACATGAAAGCATGTTTAATGGTCTGAAACTGGTCCAATGACTAGACCCAAGGAGCAATCACTAAAGAATGTGTCAACATTGACTTGGAGGGAAGTATCTAGTAGAATGCCCCAGATATCTGTCTTTTTACCTGAGCTGTTCCACATGTTTATCAGTGATTTGAATGCAGGTGGTTATGCTATACTCATCAAAGTTTCCAATGATGTAAAGCCTGGAGTGGTAGGTAATGTGTTGGATGACAGAATCCAGATCTCAAAGGACTTCAAACAAGCTAAAATGCTCAGTCAAATCAGATGAAACTCATTAGGGTTAACATTAAAGTTCTACATACTTCAGTTCAAAAAATCAACTTCACAAATGCAGGATGGTGGAGGCATGGCTGGACAACAATTTGAAAAAGATCTGGGGGTATTAGTGGATCCTAAGCTCAATATGAGTCAACAGTACATCATGGCAGCCAAAAATAAAACAAAACAAAACCTATTTCTCAGCTCCATTAAGAGAAGTACACAATCCAAAAAGGGGGAAATAACATTTCTCCCTTACTGTGCTCTAGTCCAGCTATGTGAAAAATACCACAGTCAATAATAAATACAATTTTTTAGGAAAACTAGAGAGTGTCTAAAATAGGGTAGTCGGAATGGTAAGAGGACTGGACAACACACCCCACAAGGAACAATTGAAGATGCTTAGTCTGGAGGACAGAACACAAGTGGGGCAGGGAAGGGTGGAAGGAGGGCTTAAGGTGGTGGGGGGATGGGGCAAGGGGAAGAGGGTTTGGGATTCTTCTGCTTAGTCTCAGAGGGCGGAACTAGGAACAATGCCCAGATGCAACAGAGGCAGATTTGGGCTTGATGTCTGGAAAAACTTGTGATTAGAGTTATAAGAAAGTGAATGAGAGCCACAAAAAGGAATAGTAATAATAGCTAACATTCATATAGCACCTACTATGTGCCAGGCACTGTGCTAAGCACTTTACAATTATTATGTCATCTGATCCTCATAATACGTGGGAGGTTGGTACTATTATTATCTCATTTTGCCGATTGAGAAAATGAGACAAATAGAGGTTAAGGGACTTAGCCAGAGTCAAACAGCTATTATGTAAGCGTCTGAGGCCAGATTTGAACTTGGGTCTTCTAGACTCCAAGCCCAGTGTTCTAACCCATTACACCACCAAATTGGGTCCCCACCCTCATTAGAGATGTATGAGCGGACTGGATGATGACTTATTAAGGATAGTGTAAAGGATTCTTATTCAAGCACAGTTTGGACCAATTAGATGGCTTCATAGGTCCCTTCTAGCGTGGAAATGCTATGTATCATGTAAGTCTTCGAATCTCTCGGGCAGGAGAAGCTGGTTACTTTCCTTGCCTAACATGCTGAGATATTGTCCCATGTGCCAGGCCTTTCTGGGCACGTGGCTGCTCTGGGAGTTAAGAGGAGAACTGGAGGTATAATGATGGATTTGGAATCAGGAATCCTGCCTTAGACACTTCCTTAGCTCATGACCCTGGGCAAGTCACTTAACCAGTCTCAGACTCAATTTCTTCAACAGTAAAATAAGGATGATAATAATAGCACCTATATCCAAGGGTTGTTGTGAAGATTAAATAAGATATCATGTATAAAGTGCTTTGCAAACCTTAAAGTATTATGTAAATGCTAGTTATCATTATTATTATGAATACAATGAATTCAGAGCATCACAGGAAGCTTTATATGAACAGATGCAAAGTGAAATAAGCAGAACTAGGAAAATGGTAGAAACATTGTATACGATGATTACAATGATGTAAATGAAAAGGATAAAAGCAAAACAATAAATGCTGAATGTCTTGGAATTATAATGACCAAGCTTGGCTCCAAAGAAGATACAGAAAAAGGTACTTTTCCCTCTTCTTTTCATAGGTAAACTATGGGTGTAGACCATTACATTTATGGTAGATTTTTTCATGTGTTGCTTATAGTTTTGCTGAATTGTTTCCATTTATTTATTCTTTATTACAAAGGATGACTCTCTGGGATGGGAAGGGAGGACACATTGGGAAATGTAAAGCGATGCAAAAACAAACCATAGCAATAAAAACTTGAAAAAGAATGAAAAGAGTGCTAGATTTGGAAAACCTAGACTCAGATCCCACTGCTGCCTCTTACCACCTATGTGACCTTAGACAAGTTAGTCACTTAACCTCTCTGGGCATCAGTCTCTCCTCCTGGCTCTCCTTCTAGGCCCCATGTCTAAAGGGGATAAAGGTAGAAGCAGTAGGGTGACCCACCAAGCACCAAGGGGCAGGAAGGTACAAAACTAAAATGCAGAAGAACAAAACTAGATTTTTGTCTTTCCCTGGAATTGTGAATCATATCAACAATGTGGTTCCAGGGAAGAGGGAATTAACTTCCAGTGACCCCAGGCCTCAACCCCAAGATAGTGCTATAAACTTCAAGCAACTTTAGAATTCCTCGAGGAAGGTCAGGCTTTCCATAAGACTGGGTTGCTTAACTACTTAGCAAGACCAAGTTCTTTTCCTATTAGGTGGAAAGGGAAGTTCTATATTTCAGAGTGGCACTATCAGTTATGACAGATTGTAGAAGTTATTGTCCCCTAAAAACGGCTCTTCCTACTTCCTACCAGAGGGGTGGGTTGCTTGACTCCTTAGTAACAATCCTCAACCCCAGGGTGGAACTTAAGCAACTATGTAGGTTTCTGTGCAAAGTTGAGGGGCGGGGAAGGGATGGAGAACAGAATGGGGAGATACATACTGGAGGAGAAAATGTTTTTTAATATCTTTGGGCTCAGGTACACATTTCTTCTTTATTTTGTTGTTGTTCAGTCATTTCAGTTGTGTCCAACTCCTCGTGACCCCATGTGGGGGTTATCTTGGCAAAGATACTAGTGTAGTTTGACATTTCTATCTCCAGCTCATTTTACAGATGAGGAACTGAAGCAAACAGGGTTAAATGACTTACCTAGGGTCATAAAGCTATTAAGTGCCTGAGGCCAGGTTTGAAATCAGGAAGATGAATCTTCCTGACTCCAGGCCTGGCACTCTATTCACTGTACCATCCTTCTTTATTTATTGTGTATAAAAAGTTTGTTCTATGTTTCATGCTTTGTTAGCTTTGTGCTTGCAAGGGAACTAATGATACACAGATAAAGGCAAAAGTGAGCAAATTCAGATGTTTCCAATGAAACTCCTAGGTGGGGAATCAAGGCGTAAAAATAGTAATGGCTATTACTTATTGAAAATTCTCCAAAATTGAACTTAGGCCTATGTAAAATCTAAAGAAAATAGTTCTCCAGTTTTGAGCCATGGTTAACCCCCTGGGAATATTTAGTCTGGAAGAAAGAAGATTATCTTCCCCCAATGAACTGTAAGCTCCTTGAGGGCAAGGACTGTCTTTATTTGTTGTATCCCTAGTACTAACAGGAAGTGCTTAATTAATTTGACATTTGGTTTGGGGACAACACAAATTATTCCTCCAAATGTCTGAAAGCATAGTATAAATGGACAAGAGATTAGACTCTGTCTGCTTGGTCCCAGGGAACAGAATTAAGACCAGTAGGGAAAGATGCTGAAGGGCAGATTCCCCTTGATGTAAAGAAAACCTTAACAAGACATGAGAGCTCCACAAGTGAAACATATTGATGATTCATGAGGTAGTAAACTCCCCGTCCCTAGGAGATGATCAGAAAGAGGACTATTTGTTGGGGACACCAAAGAGAATTCCTCTCCCTTTGGAGGGAGACTAGGTGATCTGTCCCCTAACCATAGGCCCCGATGAATAAAATGGTGACTTTGAATGAGAATAACCCTCCTTATTTGATAGTGTGAGAAGGGGTAATGGGAGAGAAAATGAAGCAGAGAACACGTTCGTCAGAGAAAGGACCGAGAAGCCGAACCCTATCTGAGTCTAGAGTACGTACTCTCTTCAGCCACAAAATGTTAGAGCCAAAGAAAGCTAACAAGGAAAATAGACTGCCAGAGCAAGAAGGGACCTGAAAAAGAAAACATTTCATCTTTCCCCCTCAGTTTACAAAAGAGGAAACTGAGACTCTGATGAGAGAGTGACTTGGCCAAGGTCACATGAGTCAAGACTAGAACTCAGGTCTCCCGGCTCCCAATTTGTGGCTCATGTTCCTTTTCCCCATTGGGCCAGGTCACTAGCATTCTGAGCCAAGGTATGCCATGCTGCCCATACGTAGGAGAGGGGAGCACAGAATTATTTCATTTCTGTTTCAAGAACAATAGAAAAGGAAGAGAAGACAGAGACATTTTTTTCTTCACTGAAATACATGGCAAGAGCCCTTTGGGGAATAGCTTTCTGTTGGGAACAGTCTTTACAGAAATGCTGATCTTCAAAGTCAAGTACAAATGCAAAGACGCTCTGGGAGTGAGTGATCTGTGCAAATCCGAGAGCCTTTACACAGGCTACACCCAGGCTGGAGGAGTCGGGGCAGGGCACCTTGGAGCCCCTGCCTGACTCACAGTTCCCCACACAGCCTGCCTCTAATTCACTTTGCCAGACACCTTTCCCACCAGGAGCAGGCTGACAAGACAAAATAGACGGCTGCCTGTGCCCCTTGGCCTTGACCTTCCCTGATGGATCAAATGACAGATCAGCACAAAAGGGAGGCTGGGGAGGAGAGGGCATATGGAGGGGAGACAGGCACCCACACAAAGGAATAGATACAGGGGCAGACGCAGGCAGACTGACAGAGACACAGGCACAGACCAAAGAAAAACAGAAACAGACTGATGAGGAGAACAAACATAAAAGGACACACAGAAAGACAAACACTAGGATATAGAGAGACATAGAGGTACAGAAGGGTAGAGAGAGAGAAAGAGAAATGGAGATAGAGACACAGAAAAGAAAGAGACAATGAGGAGTGGAGAAGGAACAATATTAAGCTTAATCTTTGACAAAGAGGAATTATTTTAAACAGGGTCCCAAAAGTCTTAGTGCAGCTTTAAACTTGCTGAAAGCTTTGGTAGCTTAAAGGTGCACTAGGACTTTTGGGACACCCTGTATTGTGTATTGATTTATCTTCTATGTGTGTATTATAATCTTCCCAGTAAAATGTGAGCTCCTTGAGGGCAGCATCTGTCTTGTTCTCATCTCTGTACTCTCAGTATCCAGAGCACAGACCATGGCACAGAGTAGCTTAGTAACTACCTATTGAATTGAAATAAATGAATTGTAGCCTTGGAGTCCTTGGGAACACCAGCAGCCAGCTTCCTATGAATCCTAGGAGAATTAGTCCCAGAACCGGAGCTATGGCAAGCAAAAGAAAGGAGATTCCAGGCTGCAGTTGGCACCCAGAGAGCGGATGCCTGAGACCTCTTTTAAAAGGGATTAATTGGGGAACTATCTAGCAGAAACAAAAGCACCCATGGGTGACAGCACAATAAAATAGTAGGAATAATTCTGGACTGAGAACCTGGAAGTCTGTGTCTTCAAATCTGAGCTCTGAACCTCTCTGAGCACTTGAACCTCTCTGAGTATCGGGCTCCTAATCTTTCAAGTGGGAATTATAACACTTGTACTATTATTTACTCCTCACAGGGTCATTATGAAGAAAGTAGTTTGTAGAGTACTTAACCAAACAGGGGACGGAAGCGGTCAAACATAAAATAGACATTAATTTTACTTAGATCAAATAGAAGTTTTATGCAAACAAAATCAATGCAAGCAAGATAAAAAAGGAAGCTCCTAATTGGGGAAAATCTTTGCAAGAAATACCCTGATAAGGGTCTGATACCCAAGAAATATAGGGAGCTAACACAAATGTATAAAACTAAGGACCATTTCCCAGTATGTAAACAATCAAAAGATATGAACAAACAGTTCTCAAAAGAATTATAAACCAGTACAGTAACCATTTGAAATATTGTTCCAAGTTTCTAATAACAAGAAAAATGAAAATCAAAACAACTCTAAAGTTTTACCTCATATCCAACAAATTGGCAAAGATGGGAATAGTCAAAGTTGGACAATGGAAATACAGGCATATCAATATGGCATTGTGGGAGTTGCAAATGGGTCCAACCATTCTGGAAATCAATTTAGAATTATGATTTAAAAGTGACTAAAATGCCCATATGCTTTGATCCAGAGATTCTATTGGGCTTATACACCACAGGGGTCAAAGACAGATATAAATGTTCAAAATGCTAGAAATGTTTATAGCAGCACCATTTTTTTTAAGTAGCAGAGAACTCAGGAACAAAGTAGATGCCCTTCGGCTGGGGAGTAGCTAAACTAATTGTGGTAACATAATGGAATATAATTGTGCAAAACAAATGACAAATATCAAGAATACAGAGAATCATGAGAAGACTTACCTGCTCTGATGCAAAGTAAAGCAAGTAGACCCAGGGAAACAACATTTTAAAATGACTACATTGTAAATTGAAACAATAACAGCAATATATAAACACTGCCTGAGAATGAA
Organism: Trichosurus vulpecula; assembly: GCF_011100635.1. Classification (NCBI taxonomy): domain Eukaryota; kingdom Metazoa; phylum Chordata; class Mammalia; order Diprotodontia; family Phalangeridae; genus Trichosurus; species Trichosurus vulpecula. The sequence continues at coordinate 73,927,197 of NC_050574.1, read as the reverse complement.
AAAGTGAAAACTGCAACTAAGTATCAGAACTGAGATTTGAAGACTTAGGCCTCCAGGCCTAGGTCTCCCTTACAGGAATGGCTGTTGTTATAAGGCTGCAGGCTCTCTGTTTGGGACAGGTAGGTGGTACAGTGGATACAGCACAAGCCCTGGAGTCAAGAGGACCTGAATTGAAATCTGACATCAGATACTAGCTGTGTGACCCTGGGCAAGTCACCTAACCCCAATAACCTCAAAAAAAGAGGTGAGGTTCATGATTAGAACTGAAAAGAATTTAGAATTAGAATGCCTGGGTCTGAAACCTGGATCTCCTACTTGTTACAGCAGCAGTATCATCTAAGGTTAGTTCTTTCCCTGTTCTGAATCCCAGTTTTCCCCATCGAATGACTTTAAAACATGGGATCATGGGTTTTGAGCTGGAAAGGATCGTGGAGGTCATCTAGTTAATCAGTCAGTAAGTATTGATTAAACACCTATGTGTCAGGCATTATGCTAGGTCAAGGCTGTCCAATCTTAGGTTTTTATTGAAACAATGGACGACCTATTTTGATTTGCCATGTTAGTGAGAGCTCTGCCACAGCTCGGCTTAGTTTACTAAAGCATTTATGTAAATTTCTATGCTTCTAGGCAGGCCGTGCTGGGGGCAGCCGCATTTTGGACAGGCAATGGGACTGCAAAGAGGAAAGTGACATAGTCTTTTCCCCAAAGGTGCTTGTATTCTATCAGGGAACTAGATGATGAGGAGGTTGTCATCCAAATAAGCAACACAGGTAGCAAATGAAAGAGCTGGTCATCTCACGCAGTTTCCCTGCACTTTCTCTTCCCAGTCCTGTTCCTGATGTTTTGAATCCCAAAACCATGGTTCTTCTGCTCCTAGACTCAGCCTAAAATTTCCCAGTGCCCAGGACCTCCTCATCCTAATCTCACCCACCCTCCTCAGCCTACCGCTAATACCACCCCTGCAGCAGGCTCACCCTCAAACAGCCCACTCATCTTCTCCCATTGGTGAGTTCTTCCTGGAACTTCCATTGGAACCAGCTTGCCTTCATTCTCTTTCCTAGCCCTGCCCTTGATTTTCTAGACTTCAAAACTATACCTTCACCTCTCCCTTTTTAGCTCCCTTTTGTATGTTGTCTTCCCCTATTAGAATATAAGCTCCTCAAAGGCAGAGACTGTCTTTCTTTTTGCTTGTATTTGTATTCCTAGCACTTAGCACAGTACCTGTCATATAGTAAGAGTTTTAATAAGTGCTTATTTCTTTCCTTATTTATTTCTCTGAGTCCATACCCACCAATAAGTCAGAGAATTTTAAAGCTGGGGAGCATTTTACAAGTGAGGAAGCTAAAGGGGGGGAAGGGGATTTATTTGATGCAATTCGTTGTTGTTTGTCCTTCATTCTCTAAGAGAACCATGACATCAGGAAGGTGATGCCACAACATGCAAGTGAATTGGATTTAAGTGAGGGAGGTCTGTGCAAAGTCACCAGCCTCACTTTCTCCTCCGGAACCATCTGGGTCCAGTGGCCAGATATAGATCAGGAGAACTGGAGATGTCCCAGGATGCAGTAGGGGAACTTTGCATTTTCAAGCTAAGTAAGTCCTTTAATAGGTCTCAGTTTGACTGAGGCAACACCCCCATTCAGTGACTAAGGCTTAATAAGAATTGAGGCAAAGAATGGATTGTTTGCCTAGTACACAGCTAGTGAATTCGTAGGATTCTTAATTTAGAGCCAGAAGGGTCCTTCAAGGTCCTCTAGTCCAACCCTGACCCCCACACACACCCCAAGTTGCCAGATGCAGGATGTTGAAAGCCACGCCTCCTGACTCTGGATTCAGGTATCTTTTCCATTATATTACTGTGGGAGGTTTGAGGTTTGAGATGTGGTTTTCAGACTCTGCTTCCTAGGGAGCCCATCACATGCCTGGAGACCTCATGAAGGCTGGTACTTGCCTGTTAATTTCTCTTTAAGCTTTTGTTGGCAAAGTGGAAGTTAAAAATCCCAAGCTCATTTGAATAACAGAACCCTGGGAAAAACACCCTCTAACCATGGAAAATGAATATTCAACATTCCCACCTTAGCTTCATCTTGGTAGCCTGTTTCTCCACTGCATATTAAATGGTGCCATCACATGAAACGGGTGAGTGGTAGTTCTGCAAAAGAGAACGCTGCCATTACTGAGCTGCCAAGACTCTAAATAGAGAAGAGAAATCAAGCCCAAAGAGATGATCCGAGCAAGGCAGACTTCAGCCAGCAAGGAGGGAAGGGACAGGAAGACTGAGAGAGCTCAGACTGGGGTGGCACATTGTCCCCGAGGTAGGCCCCAGAGACCACGGTACCACACAAGCATCCCTGGGTCTCTTCCCAGGACACAGCAGCCTAAAGCTGAGCCAACAGCATATCCTGGTGGCCAGCTTATAGAAAGCCCTGGGTGCCATGATGGTGGAGGGAGGAGACTCAATGGCTTGTCATTGTAGCTCTGCCCCTACTGCTGTGTGATTTGGGACAAATCACCTCTCTGGGCTTGTTTCATCAGGAGATCTTAATTTTTTTCAGCATCATAGACCCCTTGGGCAATCTGGTGAAACCTATGCATCCCTAATCAGGATAATATATTCAAATGCATAAAATACTTAAGATTACAAAGGAAACCAATTATATTGAAATATTGTTCACAGACCCCAAGTTAAAAAACTTGGACAAATGATCTCTAAGCCACCTTCCAGATCTAAATCCATGAAGCCTTGGGTTGTATGACCTTGGACAAGTCACTTCCCTTCTCTGAGACTCAGTTACCCTTTCTGTAATATGGAGGTGATCTAATTAATATTTCCATAGCACTTTAAGGTTTTCAAAGTGCTGTTTGAAATATCACAACAACCCTGTGAGGAAGGAGTAATTATCCCCATTTTATTGATAAGGACACTGAGATTGAAAGAATTCAAATGACTTGCTCAGGTTACACTGCTAGTAAGTATCTGAGGCAAGACTGGAACTCAAATCTTCCTATCCCCAACTTCAGCACTATACTACCTGACTGCCTCTGCCACAGCCATGGAGATCAAATGAGCCAACGAACAATGTTTATAAGGCACGGTATAACGCAGCACAGTAGAGAGCATTCTGGAACTGGAATCAAGAAGACACGAGTTCAAATCTGGTCTCAGATGGTTACTATTTACATTGATCCTGGGTAAGTCATTTAACTTCTGTCTGCCTCAGTTTATCTATAAAATGCGGAGATTAATAACACCTATCCCCGCCCCACCCCAGGGTTATTGAGAGATAGAACTTCTAAGGCCCGTCACCAATTTTGGAATTTTATAACTGCTAGTTGTTATTATTACGGCACTAGATGGTGCAGTGGAGCCTGAAGTCAGCAAGCCCTGAGTTCAAATGTGAGCCTCAGACACATACTAGCTGTGTGCCGTTTGCCTCAGTTTCCTCATCTGTGAAATGACCTGGAGAAGGAAATGGCCAACCACTCCAGTATCTCTGCCTAGAAGACCCCAAAAGGCATCACAAAGAGTTAGAGATGACTGAAACGACTCAATGATAACAAGTTGGTGTTATCGTTAACATCAAGGGATTATTAGGTGGAGTGCTGCAGGAATCTAAGCGACTTATTAATAAACGGTGTCACAGTTTACAAAGCTGCTCTTTCAGGGAGAGGGTACAGGTATTAGTGCAACCATCTGAGAGTTCAGGAAACAGAGGAGGCTCAGACTTGCCTAGGGTCACACAGCTATTCAGTTCTAGAGTTGGGATCAGAATGCAGAGGCTGCTGGAGACAAGTCGTTGTCATTGTCATTGTCAACATCTTCATCGTCATCATCATCATTCCTGGCACAGGGTCTTTCCCGTGGCTGGCCTGCAATGAACACGTCAAAATCTGAAGGAGCTTTAGAGAGCCATTGAATCTAACCCCTATATTTTACATTTGGGGAAACTGAGGTCCAGAAAAGGAAAGTAACTTAAAGAATGAATTAATGTCATGGGAACCACAGCCTGGGTTTCCGCCTAACTCCCAACTCAGTGCTCTTTCTTCCTCACTATACTATCTCTTCATTTGTCAAATGAGCAAAGGAATGAGGGAATTTCCAAGAAATGCTGATCCAACTCCCTCATTTCACAGATGAGGAAACTAAGGCACAGAGAGGGAATGTGGTTTGCCAAGAAGGAGTGTGGGCTAAGTTCCCAGCTCTAAAACTGTTTCTGAGAGATTCCCTCCCCATTTGTTCAACGTTGATTTCGTTTGTCCATTCGTTTGTTTGAAGGGGGTGGCTCCCAACTCACCTTATTGACCATACTGGGCACGCAGTCCAGAAAAGTCTCCCAGATCATTTTCAGAGAAACTGTTACCTAGCCTTAAATGCTTCCCCTGTCTTGTGTCTGTGGAGTTCATTTGTTTCCTCTTGGATTCCGCCCAAAGACCTTGTGGGATCTTGGGTTTACCATTCAATGCATTAGTTATTTTTTCCCAGCTTCATGTCATCAGCACATTTCACACAGGTATGCCATCTACTGTAGTCTATGTTTTGATCCAAGCACCTGAGAAGAAGGTTAAGCAGCAGGCGGCAGCTGAGCTCAGTCCACTGGGATATTCCCCCTGGAAACTTCATTCCAAGTTGGCATCGCACCACTAATGAGTATTTTTGGGTACCTGGACATTCAAACAGTTCTAACTCTGCCCAACTGTGTAGTCACCTAGTCTATAGCTCTGCCTTGACCACAAGAATAGCACATGAAACTATCAAATTCATCGATTTAAAAATGTTATCAGGGATGTACCATCCACGCCGGATGTCTGTCATATGACAGCATATTCTTCCTCCATGAACAAATATATCTGCCTTTCGGAGGAGAATCCCTCCACAGATGTACAGTCTTTGGAACTCTCCTATTTCCTCCTCCAATTTGGTACAGCAGGGAAAGTCATCATGGTAGAGACAAAAAAACACTGATTTTGTTTGGATCCAAGAGATTCCGGCTCAGTTCTCACCTCTCATAGTGCTATCTGTGTAGCCACAGGCAAGTTACTTTACTGCTCTGTGCCTCAGTTTCCTGACCTGTAAAAATGGATATAATAACCCTTGTATCACCTCCCTCACAAGGTTGTTGATTTAGAGGTGGAAGGGACCTTAGAAGACCTCATCCCACTCCCTTCATTTTATACATAAGGAAACTGAAGTCCATAGACTTTAAGAGATCTACCCAAGATCTCACAGTTCCCAGCTGTCAGAATATGGATTGGAACTCAGGTCCCCAGGTTCCAAATGTAGCAGTTTTTCTACTGCAGCATGTTTTCCTCTCTTTTGAAGAAAATGCTTTGTTGTTGCTAAAGTATAATCGAAATCAGAGCTAGCTGTTGTTATTGGTAGCAAGCCTCCAGGCTCATCAGCCCCTTTGCATGTGTCCCTGCCACCCAAGCCTGACCCTTCCACAAGGTCTCCTCTTGCTGCTCCGATGGCCACAAGATACCAAGTGTGAGCCTCTCTGGCAGACTTTCGGAAGTATATGTCAGGAATCATTTATTTGGAAGTCTATCCCGCAGCCCTCCTGGAGTCACATCACCCACAGATACAAGACAGCTTTGCCCACACTAGGCAACTTTTAAAAAATGAAATTAGACATGTTTTGGAGGCCAAACCTTCTGCTGTTAACTCCTTTGATCAGTAGTGAGTCTTTTAGAATTCTAACCAGAGGAAGTGCCCTCCAACCCCACCCTCTTCCCCCCTCCACACACACACACACCGGTCTATCTCCTCTAAACTGTCAACCTCAATTATGTCTCTCTTGGGACCTGGTCTGGGCCTTTGTTGGAGGAATAAAAAGTGCTCCCCTTTCTTACTTTGTGGATGAAACTGTGAGACTCTTGGCTTCCTACTTTTAACACAACTTTTGCAGTCAAGAGATGGGGGAAGGAAAGAACATGAGTGAAAAAGCATATCAGTTGCTAATGTTGGGTTCAAATGGATATAATCCTGCCAAAAGCCACCTAACATCCCAGAGGCAGGTAGACACTGCAGAGATCAGGGGACAGGGCTGGCAGAAGCTGAAATTGGAGACTTTGTGCGTGTGTGGGGGGCAGAGGGGAGAGATGGAGAGAGAGTTAGTAATAACATGTGCAATGAAAAGAGCATGGGATTTGGAGTTAAAAGACCTCAATTCAAACCCTACTTCTGCCACTGACTCCTTATCACTCCCTTCTCCTATATGCTCCACCCTAAATGTCTTCCCCTCTCTGGGTCTGTTATTTCATAGAGGGGTAGACTAGAAGACCTCTTTAAGGTCCCAACCAGCTAATGATCCCTCCTCCCTCCTTCCATGTGTGCCCTGCTTTCTGGGTTACAGAATCACTTTGAATTGCTTTTCAAGGTCATTGTCTTTTTTGAGCCCCACACCATCCCCCCTTCCTCCATTCAGGAAGCAGGCCAACTACCATCACCCATTCCCATTTAAATATAAGGAAACTGAGGCTCAGAGAGATGAAGAATATTGTAATAGCATCATGATGATGGTGGTCGTGATGGTGATAATAATAAGAAGGTTATGCTTGGTGTCACAGTGGATAGAGTACTGAGCCCCTGGAGTCAAGAGGATTCACGTTCCTGAGTTCAAATCTGGCCTCAGACACTTACTAGCTATGTCACTTAACCCTGTTTGTCTCAGTTTCCTCCTCTGTAAAATGAGCTGCAGAAGGAAATGGCAAACCACTCTAGTATCTTTGCCAAGAAAACTCCAAATGGAGTCATGAAGAACTGGACGTGGCTGAAATGTCTAAAAAGATGATGATGGTGATAACAGCAACCACGTATATTTCTAAAATGCCCAAGTCTTCTGACTCCACAAACTGCATTGCCTCAATCATCATCATCATCATCATTATCATCATCATCATCATTATTATTATCAGAATCATGTGACAGATGAAGATATTAGGGCTCGAAGAGCTGAAGGGATTTGAACCCAGAATCTCCAAAGTCCCTTCAGACCCTGAACATCTGTAATTCTCTGTGGAAGAACTCCTTCTCTTTCCTAGTTGCTCCCTCTACTTCTAGACACGGGGCAGAAAGCTGCTTAGAGAGGGCTTTAAGAACTCAGTGGCTTAGTCTGGGGTCCACCGAGCCCCCAGATCATGTGACTGGTGAGGCTCTCTACCTCTGAACCCCTCCAGCCCCCAACCAAGATCCCCTCAGAAATGCAGGCTCCCTCCCATAACAAACCTCCACTGTCCTGTGGACAACAAACCAGAGCCATGATCATCTCTCTCCCCTGCAGTAGTCACCAGCAAACAAGCAGCTGAGCCCAGAAGGAAATAGGGGCCTTCCCAGATTCAAGGTTGGCAGGCCCAGCCCCTGGAGGCTGGGGTTGGGAGGGCTGGATTCTTCGACAGAACGGATCCCACACAAGCTCCCTGGTGCTATCTCAAAGGATTTAGAGGACAGTGCAGCTCTTCAAATAACCCTCTATTACAGCAAGGGAGCAGGGAGAGTGGGAGAGAGGATCAGAGTCAAGTTCAACAGCCAGCCTCAGTTTCCCACGCTGAGCCTTGAAGCCACGTTGGCACCATTTCTTCTAGAGGGGTAAGTAAAACTACTCCTCTGCAATATGTACAGACATAGCCATGGTCACAGCTGGTTGGGGGTGTGGGTGTACCTTTCATAATCTCCCCAGAATGCTCCCCAGGTATTTTAGTCTCTTCTGTGGCTGTATCAGTGTAAGAGGACTTCAAATCACTACATTATTGTCCTGTGATCTCTGATGCAGAGGTGCCCACAACATTCCAAGGATATGGAAGAAGCAGCTGTCATTGACCTTAGGACACTGACCCATCCACAAGAGCCAAATACCCAAACCTTGGACAGATCAGCAGTGCCACCCAGCCCACAAGAACCCCTGGGGAATACTCGTAACAGGCAAAATATGCCCACAGACACAAAGAGAAAGATATCCAGGAATGCTAGACACCATGGCCTTGCTAGCTAATTATGACAAAGTACTACTTATCTCCTTCCTAATCTTCTTTTTCTGAGCACTAGGAGGCACCGATCTTCATCTGTGATGTGAGGAGAGCAAAATATTAACAATGAAAACCTTTGCTTCTTCTGGCTTTATAGGCACTGGATGGCCCTAGGTTGGGAAAGATACCTGCCTCAAGGCTGTTGCCTTCCCACCCTAGTCTCAGCTGTCCCACTTCCACAAGCTGGGCTAATGCTTATCTGTCACTAGATTATCTTTAGAGTTACTTTCAAACTCTCATGATCCTGTGATGCTACAAACTTATATATAAATCAACAACTTACAATGGGCTGAACCAACCAGTTTCAGCAAGCTGAAGGATTCACTCACAAGATTGTTCATCAGCTCCTGGAAATTGGGGGGAATTGCTGTATTGCTAGGCACCGTGATGCTTGCCCGGTGGACTGGCAATGTGATGTCTGCTGTGTGGACGGGCACTGTAACATCTGCCGTGACAATGGGGGCTGTCACATCCGCCATGTGGACAGGCACTGTGAGGTCTGCAGTGTGGACAGGACCTGTGAAGCTGGAGTGTACAGGTACCATAGGGTCTGCCATTTGGATAGGCACTGTGAAGTCTGCTGTGCGGATGGGGCCTGAGAAATTGGATGTGTGGACAGGCATTGGGGTATTTGGTATTTGTAGGGACTCTGTGATGTCTGCAAAGTGCACAGAGCCCACGCAATTGGCCGTGTGGATGGGTACAGTGATGTCTGCCATGTGGACAGGCACTGTGATATCTGCTGTGTGGATGGGCACAGTGACATCTGCCCCAAGGATGGGCGCCATAGTGTCGGCAATGTGGACAGGAACCCTGAGATGTGTTGTATGGATAGGACCTACATGCTTCTCTATGTGGATAGGCATTGTAAAGTCTGCAGAGCGGATGGTCACTGGGTTCTGGGCTGCTATGTAGGTAGAGCCCCTAAGGTTGGCTACAGTGTGAATAGGCCCTGTGTTTGCCTTGTCTCTGGATGCTGTGAGGTTGGCCACAATGATACTTGCCATGGAGGTAGACATTGTGACATCTGCCTTATAACTGGACGCTTTGGAGTCTGCCTTGGGAACAGTGCCCATGGAGCAAGCTCTGCCATGTAAGTAGCCACTATGAGTGATGTCATTGGATGGGCACTGTGACATCAGCCATGCAGTAAGGCATTGTGATGTCAGCCAGGCGGACAGGCACTATGATATCAGTCATGTGGACAGACACTGTGACTTTCCTATGAACAGGCACAACATGTGGCCTGGGGACACGTATTAGGATAGCTGACTGTGGATGGGCATTGCAATGTCCACCCACAGAGAGTGTCTCCTTTCTTTGATGGAGTTCCATGGGTACTGAGAGAGAAAACCCTTGTCTTGTAACTCAGGCATCACTGAGTCAACAGAGCCCAAGGCTAGACCCAATCATGGATACATCGCCGTTGTGAGGAGATCAAGGAGGGCTCAGTCTTGACACAAGCAAGATAAATGGAGCCCCAACCAAAGAATTTCTGCTATCCTGGCTCACATATAGACAACACCCACCCTGTGATGTCCAAGGGCCACAGAATGAAATCACTGGAGTAACATCAACTCCTACACATGGTAGAATGGAAGCTTAGGCCCACTGTGAGTGTAGAGGAACATGGCCTGGTTCTGTGATCGCGTCTGCCGCATATCTAATCTAGCTCGGGTCTGCTGTAAGCTCGCTCTGGATGGTGTCACAGCACTCCCCCACACAGCAGATTTCACAATGCCCATCCCCATAAAACAGCTATTCATCAAAGACTACCAGCATCAGTTCTATGTTGGTTTTCCATCCCTCGCATTGGGAAAAGATTGGAAGCAGCAAGTAGCTGGTTGCATTACTACTGTACCTGTGCCATGGTTTCATGTTTCCACAATTCCTTGAATTGTTTGTTGCATTTTACCGGAGATGTGACCATCCCTTTATCTAGCAGCATAGTCTCTATATGTAGTACCTCCTTCTGGTACATCGAACCTGGGGGCTTTGAAACTCTAATTGAACAGTTGAAGGTAATTTATCCTTATCATGCTGTTTCAAAGTTGGGATCTGACAGCTACCCCTGACACTGCGTAGTTTTGGTGATGTCTCCCTGTGGATGGTCACCGTGACTTCTGATGTGTGGATGGGCTTGGCATCATCTGCTTTGTGGACATGAGACTTGATATCTGCTGTGTGGACAGGCACGGTGATATCCATGGTGTGGATAGGAATGGCAATGTCTATCTGTGGATGGATCTTGAGGCTATTGCACTCAGGTGATGGCTTCCACTTAGGGATGGACAATAACTTTTTGAAAGGCACCGTGACATCAACTGTGTGGAGGGGCACAGTGAAATCTTTCTCTCGGTGGGTTTTCTGAAGTGGGAGGAATGTTTGTCTTCCACAAAACTGACTGGACCTTTGAGATCTATCTATGAATGGACCCTGCCATGTGGACAAGCTCTGTGAGACTCGCTGTGCAGTTGGCACCAGGGGTGTCTCCCGTGTGTACAGTGTCAGTGTGGTCTTCTTGTAGATGGGTACCATGAGATCTGCTGTGCTGATGGGTAGTGTGACATTTGTTTTAAGAAAGGGCGCTGTGATGTCTGCAGTATGGACAGGCACTCCAATTTTGGTTGTGTGGATAGGCATTATGAGAGTTGGTGTGTGGACAGGCTCTATGTCAGTTACATATGCAGGCACTGTGACTTTTGCCTATGGAAGCCCACTGGGAGAGCTAGAGAATGGATGGTCACTGTGGCATCTGCCATGCGGATGGGCATTGAGGCATCTGAACCACGGATGGGCGCTGTAGTGTCTGCCACATGGATGGGCACTGAGATGTCTGTCTGTGGGCTGGCAATACTGGTCTTGCCTAGGGACAGGCATTCACTGTGATGTCTGCCAGGTGAATGGGGGCACTATGACATCTGTCTATGGGTGGGCACTATGACGACAGCCAGGATAAAATGGTCAGTCTCCACATCACCAGCATCAGGAAACATTCTGATACTCTCATTATCTAGGTCTATGCTCAAATGTTGCTGCTGCCAGGAAGACACTGGAAGAAGCAGATCTTGGGGGACTGCTGGAGTTACTGTCATGCCTACACATTGGCTTCTCTCCATTTTTTCAATGTCCTGAATTTCTACATCTTTGTAGGGATGTGATCACCCATGATTCCCAACAACTTCCTCATCTTACAGGAGATTGGCCCCACTGCCTTCTATGGCTCATGTTCTAAGGCAATCCAGGTGTTGCTAATTCAGATGTGGTCTCATGGCTGTCCCCAACCCCCTGTCACAAGGCTTCAATAATCACCAAACCCCCTGAGATGGCATCAGATATAGAGCCACCCATCTTCTACAGGCCCCCTGAGTTCTAGGATAACAATTAGAGATCACAATGGCAGATTTAAGGTAGATCTACATAGAAACTTCCCTAGCCATCTGAGCTACCCCCAGCACACAACAGGCTGCTGCACATCAGCCATAGTTCATCAGGAAGGAAACGAAGGGCAAGGAGAATGAGTAGCTCAGCCTCCTGATGAGTGACAGTGAAGCTCCTTGGAATCTCAGCCTGTTGTGTGATGGTTGACCTCTCTATCCCATGTGCCACCTCCCAGAAACCATCTCTGCCTGAACTTCAGGCCCCTTTATTATTTCACTTCAATCTAATGGTCTCCATGTCTGTACCAAAATAGTAATAGTAGAAACAGCAACAACAACAACAAAGATAATGATAACTGACATAGTGCTTTAAGGTTTGATTGTCCTCACAACAGCTCTGGGAGATAGGTGCTCTCATTATGCCCATTTTATTTTTAATTGTATTTTTTTCAATTAGTACATATTCCCTTCTCTCCTTCCCACTCCAACCTCCCCCCACCAAGAAAATTGAGTACAAAAGAAAATAAGAACCCTGTTGCAAACATGTAAAGTCAAGCAGAACAAATTTCTTCACTGGCCATGTCCAAAAATTTATGTCCCATTCTGCACTCTGAGTCCTCTCTGTTGGTAGCATGTTTCATCATTAGTCCTCTTTCTAGAAGTTATGGTTGGTCATTATCCTGATTAGAGGTTCTAATTCTTTCAAAGTTGTTTATCTTGACCATTTTGTTGTCATTGTATAAATTGTTCTCCTGATTCCACTCACTTCACTCTGCATCAGTTCATACAAGTCTTCTCAGGTTTCCCTAAAACTACCCTCTTCATCACTTCTCAAAGCACTACAGCCTTTATTTGACTTGTTCCATTGGTCCTCTGCAAGAATAAAGGACAAAAAAGAACAATAAGACTAGTACTTATTTGTTCCATGACATATACAACTTGTTTAGCCATTTCCCAATTTATGGGCATTCCCTTTGGATTCTTATTCTTTGCCACCTCAAAAAAAACTATATTTTTGTGTCTCATTAGAGTTTGTTTTGCTTAAGACTAATCTCTCCCTTAATCTACTCCTCCTGTAATTCCCTCTTCTCCCTTTATTTTTCCGTTTAGTGAAATGTATTTCTGTACCAACTCTGCGTGTGTATGGATGTATATATATGTGGATGGATGGATGATGGATGTTCTTCCCTCATTTGTCCAGTTCAGATTAGAGTGAGGTGCAAGTGTCAGCTACTTCTCCCACCCCATCCTCCTCATTTGTATAGACATCTACTTGTACACCTGTAACAACAATGTTACTTGTAGCTACTGTGAAGGTGTAAGGCCAATAACACCAGCACACAGGGGGACTGCTAGCACAGATTCTTTGACCTGCTTTTCTAAAGGAAAGCAAATTTGAGGGGTTAACAGTATTACTTTAATTAAACATACATATATCATTCACTTAGTTCAGGGGAAAAAATCCGCACCTTGAATGTCAGAGCAAGTACAAACAAGTTACAAAAAGAGGAAATAATACAAATTAACAGACAGGCTTCTAACTGTCTGACCATAGCAATACATACATAGTTACTAGAGAGAGAAGCACCAACATCTGGGTTTTCAAAGCCATGGGGCTCCTTAATAGCTATGCAGAGTCTCCTCTGGATAAATGACACAAACATTCTTCCAATGAGTGAGCCCCAAAGCAAAATGCTAACCTCAGACTATATATACTGTTTCCAATAAAGGATGCAATCAAAGACTCTTGATTCAAACAAAGGCAAGACTCAATCAAAAGTGATTGATTGCCTTAGTGCTGAGAAGCAGTCCAAAAGAAAAAATAGCAAAAAGTCCCACTTTGCTTGCCATTACAACACCTTGATTATGTGGGATAATTTCCTCTAACTTTCACTTCCCTTCTTCATATTCCCCTCCCCTTCTCTTTCCATTCTTCTTATTCTGCAGGATTGAATCAGTCTTGGTACTCACATCTCATCAATACCCTCTGCCCCTCTGACTGAACCCTCTGAGTGGAGGGCAGGGCCATGAGGTCTAAAACCTGCATTTAAGGAAGGGGACCAGCATAGTCTTCTTCCCTTTTCCCACCAACAGTACTGTTTCTTTACTTCTTTGGAGTTCTCCATCATGTACCAAGTACCTTCTCCCAATCCTCATCCTTCCCGCTACCCCATAGGCATAACTGTTCAACTTCCTTTTTATGTAATATCTTCCCCCATTAGATTATAAGCTCCTTGAGCACAGGGATTGTCTTTCTTTTTATGGTATTTGTATGCCCAGTGCTTAGCATAGTACCTGACACATAGTAGACACTTAATAAATGTTTATTGACTATTCATTATTGACTAACAGTGTTTGACACACAGTAGTAGGTGTTTAATAAATATTTGTCAAGCAATTGATTGTACAGAAATATTCTCTCTTTCTAGGAGGAGAATTAGTTGTCCTCTAGTTTCAATATTTTTTGGTGAGGCAATTGGCATTAAGTGATTTGCCCAGGGTCAAACAGCTAGTAAGTGTCAAGAATCTGAAGCTGGATTTGAGTTCAGGTCATCCTGACTCCAGGGCCAGTGCACCATCCACTGTCCCAACTAGCCATACCTCAACATATTTTTAAAGAAACTCAGTATATAATATTGGATTAGATACTTCTCTGAGCCTTAGTTTCAACTGCCAAGTGAAGAGGTTTATTAGGGGTTCACTATCTGGCTCTGGTCAACCTTTCCAGACTTATGTCCCATGATTCCCCTTCATGCATTCTTACGTTTTAGTTGATCTGAATATCAGCTATTCCTCAAACTTAGCAGTCTTTCTCCTTCCTTCATGCCTTTATTCATGCATCTATAGTGCTTATCTCCATGTCGTAGGATCTTAGCTATCTCCAACACTCAACTCAGGTGCCACCTTCTATTGGAAGGCCTCTCTGATCCTGCTAGTCCAGGGATTTTATATATACATAGATATAGATATAAATATATAGATATTGATAGATAGGTATGTATGTATGTATATATGTATGTGTATGTGTATATTGTGTATGCATGTATATGTGTATATATTTATATATAAGCGTTCTCTAAGAAATTTTCCTCATAATTCCAGGGCGGAGGCATAATGAGCCAAAGAGTGAGAGAGAAAAGCCTGACTTCTCAGAGTTCATGAGAGTCCTAAGCTGGGATCCTATTTGTGGGAGGAGTCCTTCCTGGGCCATAGATGATGGGCCGTACATGTTATTTGCTTTATCAGCTTACTGAGGGTAGATTGGGGGGAGGAGGGGTCTGTGTATCCTCAGTGTTTGACAAAGTGCCTGACATACAGTAGATGCTTAAGAAATGCTTGTTGGTTGATTGATTCTAGTCCCAGATGTGCCATTAACTCTCTTTGTGACCTTGATTCTCTTCTTTGAGCCTCAGTTTTCTTGTAGTTAAGAACACTTTCACTATCTTTCTCCAAGGGTGGATCAAAGTGAAAATCCAGTAAGATGATGGAGATGTGAACATCCTTTATATATGTTAAAGAGCTGTGGGTCAATATTGTCATTTTCAGCACAATGATTTGACCACATACAAGGTTAGCCACTTTCATGTTTCACTGGCTACTTCCCCAGAAACCTTTTCCCCCTCTCTCTATCTTTCCACTGTCCAGGACTGGGCAACCCTACCATCTGATTTCTCTATTCCTACTCCATGGCTACTGAGTATTGTTGGAGATAATCCCTCTTCTGCCAAAAAGATGAAAAGCAATTTCAATTGCTCTCTATTGCCTACTGAATAAGGTTCAACCTCATTTGGTTGGCATTCAAAACATTCTATGATCTGGTCCACCCCATCTCTCCAGTCTTTTCTCCTATCATTACATGCATGCTGGACTCTAGCCAAAATAGTCTGTTCTCTTTCCCCATCTCCAGATATCCCAGATATACAGGACTTCTTGCTTCTGTGCCTTTGTTCACACACTATTCCCTCTGCCTGGGATTTCCTCTTCCACCTCTCCATCTGCAGAACTCCTACCCATCCTTTGAATCACAGTTCAAATGCTGCAATCTCTGAAAATCATTGTTGGATACTAAACTGGCCAATGAGACCTTGTGTCACATAACCTTCTATTTCATACCTCTTTCGTGTCCTTACTGTGTCATATTGTGCTTTATTACACTGTTTGAGCTTTATCACCCAGGGAGTAGGGACTATGTCCTGTCTGAACTTCATATTTTGTCCTATCCAGCCTTAGTACAGGCCTCTGCACACAGGATGCTCAGCACATTAGCTGTACTTCTGCCATCATGAGCCTGGGATTTGGAAAAGGAGATTCACAGCACTTAGAGCTGGAAGGGGCTTAGAGATCATTTAGTCCAAACCAGGGGTGGAGAACCTGCAGCGTCCAGGCCACATGTGGCCCTCTAAGTCCTCAAGTGTGACCCTTTGACTGAATTCAAACTTCACAGAACAAATCCCCTTAGTTTGGATTCCATCAAAGGGCTGCACTTGAGGACCTAGAGGGCCACATGTGGCCTCAAAGCTGCAAGTTCACCTCCCCTGGTCCAAACCTTTCACAATCGCATGCCCAGGAGACTTAATGCTTTGTAGCATTGTAGTGTAGTGTAGTGTAGAGTGTAGGCCAGCTAGACCAGTGAGGAACAATCCCAGTGAGGGCAGGGAGATGACATCCTCATAAGATATTTGTGGCCCTGTAGACTTGAAGATGTGGGTTGACCCATGTGTACCCTGGCTACACATATTCCCTATATATGTACCCCTTCATGCATATACTTTGGCTACATATGTTCCCTAAATTTATGTTTTTCCATGCATGTTTCCCATAAGTACAAAGTACTTGGACACATTGATGCTTTAAAACTATCAGACAAAATAGATGTCCATCAAATGGCAAATGGCTAAACAACTTGTGGTACATGAATGTAATAGAACATTGTTTTTATATAAGAAATGATAAATAAGATGAAGACAGAGAAGCATGAGAAGGCTTATATGAACTGATGCAATTTAAAGTAAACAGAGCCAAAAAAAACAATAGGCTCAACTGCCTATTGGAAAGAATGACCATGAAACAATAAGAAAGAATGTTGCCAAATTATGAAGCCTAAGCTTGGTTCCAAATAAGAGATATGAGAAGACCCCTCTCCAGCTACTTAGCAGCGGTAAGAGGTCCACAGGTTTAGATTACTGCACACCTTTCCAGATTGGGGGTAGTATGTTGATTCGTTTTGCTAATCGTTTTTCTCTTCATCCTGTTTCATTTTTTCTTCTCTAAAAAATTATTTGATATATGTGATGCCTTTCTGAGAGGGGGAAGGGATGAGATACATGGAAAAATTTAAACAACATGAAAACAAAAGATACCAACAAAAAATGTAAATAAATACCTGCTGATTGAAGATTCCTGTGCTCATTCTTTTCTCTGATGGTGTGTGTAATTGAAGAAGCATGTGGTCAAGGTTTAGGGGGAAATGTTTTATTGTTACTTTTTTATCCCATTTCATTAAATTTCCTTGTGTTGAATTAATTATTTCCAGTGGCTGACTAGAAAAAGTAAATACATTACTGGGGGCTCATTAGCTATGGCTTTAAACAGATTCAGATCTACAGAGAGCCTTGAACCTAAGGCAACCTCATATAGGAACCAGCAGAAAATTCTATGGGGTAGGGGGACAGGTGCCACCCTTGAAGATAGCTGTCATCCCCACTCCCCATATCCTCATTTCATTCAGTGAACCCTCACATAGCATGAACATAAGGCTCCTAACTATCCTAGTCTCTGTCGTCTGGATAATCTCCATTTTATCACTGACCTTCTTGAAATCTGCTGCCCAGAACTGAACACGATACTCTAGATGTGGTCTGACCAGGGCCAACTGTATCTGGGTCTCAGTTTTCTCCTACGTAAAATAAAGTGATTGAACTAGCTAATCTTTAAGTCCCTCCCAGCTCTGATATTTTATGTTCTAAGGTCCCTCCCAGTTCTGCATTCTGTGTTCTAAGGGACCTTCCAGGTCTGACATTTTATGTTCTAAGGTTCCTCCAGCTCTGACATTATCTGTTCTCTGTTTTAAGGTCCTCCATAGCATGGCTTCAATAACTCTAATTTCCAATGCTTATCTGATGCATTCCTCTCTCCTTCTGGCCTCCCATGCCCCTCCCCCATCACATTTAATTCCAAGCATAGACCCCAGGCAGGCAGGCGGGCCCCATGACCACACAGAGGGATCCCTTGAGTTATTCCCTCCGGCTCCAAGAGCTGATCACCAATCATTTATTCATGGATAGCTCCCCCTGCACGCCAGCCGGCCTGATGAATAGGCTCACCTCCCCACCGGCCTTATTAACACAATAGAGGGCTTGGCTGCTCCAGTGACCTGCCACAGAAGGCTGAGGGCAAGGCCATCCTGGCCTTCCCCAGTGAAGAGGGGCCCGAACCTTCGAAACACATCTGAGCCACAGACCAGACAAGAAGTCTTGAAAGAACTCAGACGTCTGACCTCGAGAACAGGAAGGTCGCTCTAGGTAGAGATGAGAAGGGAGGTACATGGGACATAATAAATTTAACTCTCTTTGTAGCCCACATTAGATGTGACAGGGTCCTCGTAGAAGCTCACTTTATAGCTAAAAGGCGCGAACCAGCCCAGAAAGTCCGCTTGCCCTGCCTCATGTTATCACCATTACTCTTCCTTTCTCGGGATGGATAGTTTTATGTATCTGTTTATGCCCTGAGTTACTGACCAAATCGAAGGCCTCCTTGCTCCTGGAGGAAAAGTCTGGCTCACACAGCCTGTCTATACACAGTCAGAGAGGGAGGCCAGGGTTGGCTTTCTGGGGACAAGGAATATGGGGAGGGAAAGAGCAGGATGAGGACAAGGGAGAACCAAGGCTGATTTCTACCCCTCCCCATGGCTCCTCCTGTCTTTCACAATTCACCCTCTAATTGGTCCTTCTTGGGCTTACAGAATTGAACCACCGAAATCGGACATTTACCCCAAACTGAACCACCGAAATCGGACATTTACCCCAAACTGAACCAATGAAATTGGACATTTACCCCAAACTGAGAGAAAACTCCCCCACTCCAGCCCTTCAGAATAAGTGCTCACCCAGTCAGGAAGTTCCAATCTTGCCTTAGATGCTTCCTTGCCATCTTATCTTGCTAAGTCAGTTAGTTTCTCTCAGCCTGTCTCTTCTTCTGTAAAATGGGAATGAGTATTTCCTTCACAGGGCTCTTGTGAGGACTGTATGAGATGATAGGTGCAGGGTGCTCTGCCAACACTGAAGCGCTGTTATCATCTCTCATTATTTTGCAACTCCCAGTAAGTTTTCAAGTATGTTTGCCCTTCTGATTGCCTGTGAAAATGATAGATTAATCATGGTGAATGCAGCCGTTTCTATGGCATCCTCAAGTTATAGAAAGTGCTTTCTTTGTAAACAGCTCTGCAAGGTATGGAGTGTAAGTTATGATCATTCCCATTCTACTGATGGGGCAACTGAGGTTCTGAGAAGTAAAGCAACCTGTCACAGAGGTAGTGAGGAACAGAGTTAGGATCCCCGTTCAGGCTGTCCTCTACCCCTCCCCACAGGCCACACTGGCTCTCTCCTTGGTCCTCACAGCTTCCTCTACCCAAGGCTACATCTTCATACCCCGGGTGGATAAACCGTGTGATGCAAAGAGAGGGGCAGGGTGGAGGGTGGTCGGATGAGGCTGGCTGGGGGATTTAGGAAGCCTAGGATGGAGATCAGGCTCTAGTGTTTACCGGTGACCTTGAGCAACTCAGAAAGTTAGGGTTGTGAAGGTGCCCAGAGGGTGCTCGAACCCACCACAAAATAATAAGAATGATGAACGCTTCTCTAGCGTTTACTATATGCCCAGTACTGTGCTACGTGCTTTTGATCCACACAACCACTCTAAGAGGTAGGTCTTATTATTTTTCAGGTAAGGAAATTGGACAAACAGGGGCTGGCTTGCCCAAGGTCACACAGCCAGGAAGTATCTGAAGCCACATTTGAACTCAGGTCTTCCTGACTCTGGGTCAAGTATTCTATCCGCTGTGCTTAGGAGTACTCACACACAGCTTTCCAAAATCACGTCAGGTGTCACAGTGGATAGAGAGCAATGGACTTGGAGTCAGAAAGACCCAAATCCTGCCTCAGATACTTATTAGCTGTGTGGCCCTGGACAAGTCACTTACCCTCTGTTTCCTCATCTTGTGCAACGGAGACAGTAACAGCACCCACCCCTCAGGGTTGTGGTGAGGAACAAATGAAAATATGTGTAAAGTGCTTGGCAAACCTTAAGGTGCTGGATGAATGCTTGTTGTTGTCGTAAGTCCAGACGGGTGATGTCACAAGTATCAAGACCTACAGATGAGGAAACTCCTTCCATTAACACAGGTTGACAACCTTATAGTTTAAGAGAGTTGCCTGAGGCATTGAGAAATTAAGTGACTTGCCCATGGTCACACAGTCAGTATGTGCTAGACGGAGGTGGAGTCCTCCCAACAACAAGGCCGGCTCACTATCCACTGTGCCACACTGCCCCTGCACAAGTTATAACAGCATATAAAAGAGAGGTTGGAGAAGGATTTGCTGACTCCAAAAATGTAGAAGGAGGAGTCAGCCCCTCAGTCACCGAACAATAATTTATTAAGCACTTAGTATGTGTCAGGCACCATGTTAATATTGGGTGTGGTGTGTGTGTGTGTGTGTGTGTATGTGTGTGAGAGAGAGACAGAGACAGAAAGACAGAGAGAGACAAGGAGAGGAGACAAAGACAGAGACAGACAAAGGGCGGGGGGGGGGGGGAAGAGAGGGAGGGAGGGAGAGCTCCTAGCCACAAAGGGCTACAGAGAAGACAACATGCACATATCTAGTTCCATACAAGGTACACACAGAGCCCATAGGGAAGGCAGTAGCAGCTGAAGGGACCTCCTGCCGTGGGCAGGGCTGTGAGCTGAGTCTGAAAGGGAGCCAGGGAAGCCGGTAAATGGAGGTGAGAAAGGAGACTGTCCCAGGCATGGCCAGTTCTAAAGCCAGGAGATGGAGGAGCCAGCTGTGTCAGGGTCTACAAGGCATCAGAAAACCTGTATTCAGCTTCTTGCTCTCCCATTCACTAGCTGTGTGACCTTGAACAAGTCACAGCATCACGAGGTCATGTACGTGAAGCTAGAAGAGACATCAGTGACCATCAAGTCTGACCTCTCCATTTCGAGGATGAGGAACAGATAAGATGATGGGGGCCTGGAGAGGGGAGTGACTTGCCCAAGGTCATTCAGTCTTTGGACTCTAGAGTCAGTATTCTTTCTGTCCCAAACTGACCCTCCTGGAGTCCCTGTTTTCTCATCTTTAAAATGAGTGTAATAATTCTTACATTATCCGCTCTGCAGAGCCATTGTTGAGACTGTAAGACACAGAGATTGTCTGCTCCGACACCCTCATTTTTCAGTTGAAGAAGAGACTGAAGCCCAGAGAGGCACTCAGAGTCACGCAGCCAGCAAGGAGCTGAGACAAGCTTTGAACCTACACTCTTCAACTCTGGATCTTGTGTTCTTTCTATCCCACCCCAGCTTCCATCTCTCCCCACATAAACACTGGGGAAAAATCCTCCAGAGAACCTGAGCTGAGGAGACTTGGTGCAGAGTGTAGGGGATCAATCTGGAGTCAAGAAGATCCAGATTTGAGTCCTACCTCAGACACCTGCTAGCTGACTTGTGATCCAAGACAAGTCATTAAACCCCTCCGAGCCTCTGTTTTTCTAATCTGTAAACTGGAGGTGATGAAAGTAGATTTAAACCTGGAAGGATCCTACAGGTTATTGAATCTAATCCCTGCATTTCATAGAGGAGGGAACTGAGGCAAACAGAGGTTAAGTGGCTTTTTCAGGGTCTCACAGCTACTATCTCAAACAGAATTCAAACCTAGGTCTTCCTGACCCCAGGTAGTAGTAGTAGTAATAGTAGTAGTAGTAGTGATGGTAGTAGTAGATAACACTTTTATAGCACTTATATGTGCTAAGTGCTTTATAATTGTTGTCTTTTTTGATCCTCACAACAATCCCGGGAAGTAGGGATGAGAAACTGAGGCATATAGAGGTTATGTGACTTGCCCAGGGTCACACAGCTAGCAGGTTTCAAAGGCCAGATTTGAATTCAGGTATTCCTGACTCCAGGTCCAGAATTCTTTCCACTGCACTATACAATGCTGTCTGTTTTGATCAAATGAAATAATACACGTAAGGTGCTTTTCAAACCTTCAAGGGCCATATAAATATTAATTCTGATTAAGACATTCTTCTGGTTTAATTCAGTTAAGTATCCTCTAATTTCAACAGCTTACCAACATTACCTGTCCCCAGATTATAAGATCAAAGATTCAGACCTAGAAAGGGACCATGGAGGCCATTTAGTTCAACCCCTCATTTTACAAATAAAGAAACTGAGGCCTACTGGTGTTAAGCGATTTTTCCATTGTCACACAGATAGTGAGCAGAAGACTCAAGATTCAAACCCAGGTCCTCTGAATTTAAATCCAGCATTCATTTCACTGAACCACTTCAGACCACGATATTCAGGAAAAGATTCCAATCTCAGTTTCCTGAAAGCATCCTCCTCTGAAGTGGTTAAAAAAAAGGAAAAGAAAGGAAAGAAAAGATGAGGAAAAGTTGAAACAAATCACCATGTTGGAGCCCGAGCCAGCCCGGCCTTCACTTAAGCAGCGCCATAAATCACGGCTGTGACACTGTGCTCGAAGGCTGCCTGGCAGGGCCCCCGGCTCCGGGCGAGCTCTGCAAGGACACATCACCATGTGTCTGTAATGAAACAGCACCCAGCCGCTGCTTAACCCCTGGGTACCCACAGCCTACCACCTCTCCCTCCACTCATCCAGCAAACATCAGCACGCAGGCATTCGTTCATGCATGCATGCATACAGCAAACATTTATGCAGCAACTAAAATGAACCTGGCAGTGGGCTGGGGATACAAAGAGGGGAAAGGGGGGAAAATAGCAGTTCCCATCATCAAGGACCTTATATTCTACTAGGGCTGAATTACACTAAAGACCCAAATAAGTTGATGTAAAACACATAGAAAAGCAAGGCTGTTCATTTGTCTCAATTCAATTGAACAAGCCTTTATTAGGCAACTACTGTGTACCAAGCACTGTATTAGGCACTGGGGACTGACACAAAGACAGTTGACTTTATGTCTCCAAGCCACAGTTTCCCCATCTGGCCAATGGGCATGATATTTATACTACCAACAGTATTTATACTCCCAGCACTAGATATAAACGCAAACAATTGACAAGCCTTCCATTTTTATTGCTCCCCAAATAAAATGTCCCATCGCTTCTAACAAGAACAGCTCAGATTTAAGTACTTCCTCAAGCCTTTCTCCTCTGATCCAGACACTATCCCTGGGAGGGAGACAGCTCTGGGATGATTCTCACCAGAATTTCAGAGCCAAAAAGAACTTCAGAACACACCTGCTTCCAACCCTCACCTGAGCAGGAATTTTCTCCATAACACTCCCCAGAAGCCTCTGCCTCAAAACCTCCACCTTCCTAGAAGCTATAGCCTTCTCAGTGCAGCCCAAGATTACATTAATTTATTATAGCTGATACATCCCACCACTGGGTCATACAGAGGCTGCAGTCCACTAAAACCCCCAGCTCTTTTACCGAACAACTCCTGTCTAGCTATTTCCCCCATCGCATACTTGTGCTGATGATTTTTTGTACCCATTTATAAGACTTTACATTTATCCCTATTGAATTCCATCTGTCAGCCTCACTCTCCAGCTTGTTTGAGATCCTTTTGGATGCTGACTCAGTCATCCAATGCGTTAGCTATCCCTCCTACCTTTGCATTGTCTGCACGGGAATGGGGATGATCATAGTCTTTACCTCACAGGAGTGCTGTGGGGATCAAATCAGATAATATGTGTATAGTGAGAGCTTGACAGATCTGAAATAAAAATAATGTGCTGTACATGTGAGCTGTATTACTATCCTCCTTCTTGAAAAAATTCTGATTATCCCCCCCCCAAATCAGACTCCTCTGAGAAAACTGACCCTCTCCCCCAAAAATATCACTACAAGGTCACACACAGAGCATCTCTAGACCCAGTGTCTCACACTTAGTAGCGACCAAGAAATATAAGCTGAATAAATAAAAAGACAAGAGTCTGCCTAACACCAGGTTCACCTGTATCTCTTTTCCTCCTACTGATAACTGAAGTAATACTAAAAGCATACAGATTTTGAAAGGATGAGAAGTTGTAGAAAGCACTTTGCATGAAATCGAAAGAGTTGGATCTGAACTCATCTCCATCAGTCCCTTCCTGGCTGTGTGACCTTGAACAACCCATAGACACATAGCAAATTGAAGGTAAGAGACCATCGGGTCCAATCCCATGTAATGCAATCCAGAAAGCATTCACAAAATGTGCTAGCCACTGTACTAGGTGCTGAGGATACGGAAACATAAGTTTAGAATGGCTCTTACCCTCAGAAAGCTTACTCTCTATTGACAGGATACAACATATAAAAAGATAAGTCCATACATGATCATTTTAAGAAAGGCAAGGGCACCAATGAACAGAGGGGATCTGGGAAGGCTCCCTGTAAGAAGCGACGCTAGACCTGAGCCTTAAAGGAACTTAGAGTTTAAGAGGAAGAACTCAGGTAGATATGCATTCCAGACATTGGAACACAGCCTATTCAAAGGCATGCAGGTGGGAACTTGGAAACCAAGTTTGAGGAATAGTACATAGCCCAGTTTGGCAGAAATTTATTGAGAGTAGGAAACTGAGGCTTAGAGATGCAACTAAGACCATTGGATCTTAAGTTTAGACCTGGGATGACTGTGGCTCAGTGAAATTCAGTGACTTTCCCAGTCACACAGATAGCAAATATCAGAGGCAGGATTCAAACTCAGGTCTTCATGACTCCCAGTCCAGCACTCCATGCTTCATACCACACTGTTGCCACATGTCATAAGTGGTAGAGTCAGCATTCGAATGGTGAGCTACAATAGAAAAAGGATGTGGAATGGAGGGAGGTGAGTTCAGAACTCACCTCTGCCACTCACTACCCACCTGACCTTGTTAAGCAAATTACTTCAACCTTTTGGGTCCCAGGTTTCTATCCTGTAAAATAAGGGGGTTGAAGTAGATGATATCTATGGTTCCTTCCAGATCTGAATCTGGGATCCTACATTCTGTTCTTCAGCAAAAAGAAGTCTTCCTGCCAGATTCAACCCCCTTGCCCTTCCACTCTTTTCCCTCTACTCCCATGTGTCAACACCACTCAAGACACCCTGTGATGGCTGTGTTGACTGTGAACTGCCACATAATAAATATTCACAATTGCAGTGTTTTGTCCCGCAGCACCATAGCATGGGATTAAACTCAGGAATGAAACATGTGATGTTCCACATATATTTGTCTCACATATATATTTCAAGACTCTCATGTTTACTACTGCAGACTCACAGAATGTCAGAGTTTGAAGGGACTGATTTGTCCTGTGAATTTCAGCACTTTAAGCTGACCAGCAACATAGTCAAGTTGAAAATCATGGAATCCTAGTGTCTTCAAGATGGAAAGGACCCCAGTGGCCATCTAGTCCAACCCACATCTGATCAAGAATACAATCTATTCCATCCATGGCAAGTGAGCATCCTGCCTCAGACTGAAGACCTCTAGAAAAAGGACAACTAAATGATGCAGCAGATAGAGCACTTGGCTTGGAATCAGGAAGACGCAACCTCATGAGTTCAAATCCAGCCTCTGACACTAGCTGTGTGACCCTGGGCAAATCATTTAACCCTGGTCACCTCAGTTTCCTCATCTATAAAATAAACTGGAGAAGGAAATGGAAAACCACTCCAGTATCTTTGCCAGGAAAACCCCAAATGGAGTCAGAAAGAGTTGGACACAACTGAGCTAACTCAACACCAACAGAAAAAAGAACCCACTCTCTTCCGAAGCCAGTCCTTTCCAGATCTGAACAATTCTAAATGTTCGGAAGTTGTTACTGACATCGAGCCTAAATCTGCCTCTCTAAAAGGTCCTCATGCTGTCCCTGTTTCTGCCCCCTAAGACAAGTAGAACAAATCTAATCCCTCTTCCAGGTGAGAAGCCTTGGCTTTTGAGTCAAGAGAGCTGAATTCAAATCCCAGCTTTACTGACCATGTGACCCTAAGATAATAATAACACCTCTTCCTACACACACCAGCCCCAGAGTTGTGAGGATTGAAAAAATTAGCTGCTCAACCTCTCTCAACTGTGGTTTCATCGTCAGTAAAATGGCAGTAATGATTCCTTCACTACTTTTCTCACAGGGTTGTTGTGAGTTGTAAAGTGTTACAGGAATGTGAGCAGTTGGTATAATTCCTCCAAACCTTGCCTTCCCTATGATGCACACAAGTATCATCTTACCGAGCCTTTCTACCATCTCTCCACCCGCACCCCCAAAGAACCCCCTGCTAGTGCCTCGGTCTTTTAGGATCATAGGATTTAAAGCTGAAAGGGACCTTTAAGATCATTTAATCCAACCTCCTCCCCCATTTCACAGATGAGAAAACTGAGACTCAGAGAAGTTATTGATTTGCCCAAAATCATGCAGATCTTCTAATGCCAAATATTGCCTATAGGACAAGTGTGCCCCATTTCTTCAACTGCTACTCATCTACCACCCACAGCATCTCCACCCCTGTCCTGCTCCCACCCTAAGCCAGTGAGGCAGTGACTCCTCCTGCCTTACCTTGTATGCTCACTAAAGGACAGAGTTACTTTTTGGCAAAGTGATTTTTTCCTCCTTTCAGGCAAAAGACTCTGGCAATTGACTCAATATGAAAGGTTTCTTTCCTCTAATCTCCTAAAAGTAATAGCATCTCAACACTGGTGGTAAGAGGCAGTGACTGTTCCAAGGAAGTTCTAACCTTATTCTGAAGCCAAATCCAATTCTTTCCTATACCTAACCACTCATGCTAACCCTTCATGCCAACTGGATAAATCTTGCTGTCTTAGCATAAACTTCTAAGATCATCTTGTCCAACCCCCCACTTTACAGACAGGGAAACTGAGGCCCACAGAGAACTGGTGGCAGGGGCAGTACTAGATCCTAGGCCTCATGATTCCCATACATTTTTCTAAGACAACCCTCAGAAATGGATTAGAGCTCACATAGCACATGCCTTTGGGTAGAGTATGGAACTGTATTTGTAATAAGCGTCTCCCCTATCACACATGCACATGTGCCCACACCTGAATGCCAGGGGTCACAGTAGCCCCCTGCTCCAGCAGAAAGATTATCAGGTGTACACATGGCATGGAAACAGAATGAACAGCATTCTGAGGTGGGGCCGGAGGGTGCCCGCTCTGCTAGAAACAGCCCCAGGTTGGGAATCAGAGTACCAAGGCTGGGAACTTGGCTCTGCCACCTATCTGTTGCCCTCAGACAGGGCCTTTCATGATCTTCAGGTTCCTCATCTGGAACATGAGGATGATAACACCTGCACTCCTGACTCATGGAGGGAAGGAAGGAAGGAAGGAAAGAGGGAGGAAGGGAGGAAAGAAGGAAGGAAAGAGGGAGGAAGGGAGGAAGGAAGGAAGGAAAGAGGGAGGAAGGGAGGAAGGAAGGAAGGAAAGAGGGAGGGAGGAAGGAAGGAAGGAAAGAGGGAGGGAGGAAGGAAGGAAGGAGGAAGGAAGCATTTACTAAGCACCTACCATGCAGGCGCTATGCTAAGTGCTTTACAAATATTTCATTTGATCCTCACAACAATCCTGGGAGGTAAATTTTATTATCCCCATTTTGCAGTTGAGGAAACTGAGACAGACAGGGGGTAAGTGACTTGCCCAGAGTCACACAGCTAGTAAGTGTCTGACGCTGGATTTGAACTCAAGTCTGTCCTGATCCTGGTCCAGGACTCTACCCACTTTGCCACCTAGCTGCCTATACGGGAAGGTGCTTTGGAAATATTAAGGCATTATAGAATGGGAATCACTGTTCTCGATACTGCCATTGCCGCCGTTATGGCTGTTTTCTGAGACTCAGAGGTCTGTGCCATCCTATCCCTTCAGCTCCTGCTGAAATCACTGGGGAGCTGCAGCAAGAGAAGTTAAAAATAGTGATTACGTGTTTGGTGTCGTTTTTCTTTTCCTTTTTTTTAAAAAAAGCTGAAATATTTATCCTGTCAGCTTCCTTGGGTGTGTTTCAAATGCTACTTGAGGAGAGTCGGGAGCTGATTTACGCATCTAGCCAGGCAGCTGGACAGCTAACGCTAAAGGGCAGCTATAGTTCAGTCCTGTTTGATCTGCCGAAGGCGGAAGACTCGGCTGCCGTTGGGCAGCTGTAGCATTTGCACTTAGGAAAACAGACGG
This sequence comes from Trichosurus vulpecula, assembly GCF_011100635.1. Taxonomy (NCBI): domain Eukaryota; kingdom Metazoa; phylum Chordata; class Mammalia; order Diprotodontia; family Phalangeridae; genus Trichosurus; species Trichosurus vulpecula. The sequence continues at coordinate 73,899,410 of NC_050574.1, read as the reverse complement.
GAGAGCAAGCGAAAGCCAAACAGAGGACCCTGGATAGATAGCCCTTTGTCAGGATGGGCAGGAAAGAGAAGCCACAAACTCAGAACAGATCTTTGATCTGGAACTGGAAGAGAACCTAGGGGCTATCTAATCCAACCTTCTCACTTTACAGATGAGGAAACTGAGGCCCCTTGAGTAAAGTGGCTTACCCAGGGTCACACAGCTAGTGAATGTCAAAGGTAGAATTTGAACCCTGGTGCTTCTAACTCCGAAGCCAGGGCTCATTTTCTCTTGTTTTTCAGTTGAATGTTTTGGAAATGCAGACAGATCAAGGCATCATAGGCTTGGACCTGGAAGGCTAGACCAGTTAACTCATTTTACAGATAGGGAAACTGAGGCCCCAAAGTGAAATTATTCTTCAAGGTCAAGGTGAAAATCATAGACTTCCATGCAAGAAGGAAGAAGGGGAAGCATCAAAGCCAACCTTTACCAGACCACGAATCCTCTCTATAATATCTCTGATGAGTGGTCACCCAGCCTCCAGGGATGAGGAACTCCCAAGGAAGCCCATGTCACCTTGAGATAACTCTGGCTACAATCCTGTAACCTCTGATTATTGCTCCTAATTCTGTCCTCTGGGTCTATAGAGAACACATCTACTACTTCTTTTGAAAAAACAACCCTCACCATATTTGAAGATAGCAATTAGGTTCCCCCTTCCTCCTTGCCCCACCCCCATGTATTTTCTTCTCTTGGCTAAACATGCCCAGTTCATTACATTATTAATATTCATATGGACAGATCACTAATGCATCCCCACCATCCATCCTCATTGCATTCCAATTTATCATCATTCTTCCTAAAATGTGATCCCAAGAACTTAATGCTATGCTCAAAATGCAGGACAGAGGACAGCAAGCTTATCACTTCACTCTGGATACTAAACTTTTGTGAATGAAGCCTAAGATAAAATAAGTTAATTTTGACTATCTTGTCAACATACAAATTTCATATTGAACTTGTGGTCTACTAAGGCTCCCCAGTTATTTTCAACATGAAATATCATCTAACTAGCAGCCCCATCCTGTCTAGTACAGTGGATTTTTTTGAACCCAGGTGAAGTAATCCTTTACATTGATCTCCAACCAAAATTGTTTGAGAACCTAATTAAACAATTCTAACCAATCCCATCATAAATGGGAATTCCAATCGCCAACACACAACATTATTTTACTTATGGCATATCTGTGTTCACCAACAAATGAATGATGCTGGACAGAGTCTATCTGTATATAATCCAATCAAACAAGCATCTATTAAATACCAACTTTGTGTAGGGCAATGTGCTGAGCACTGGGGTTACAAAGAAAAGTTCGGGGGGATATTAGATATAGATAGATCAGTATATACATGAAGGGGAAGGAGGAAAGGCCTCATGGAGAGGATCCTGACATGAGCATTGAAGGATGCAAAATATTCTAAGAAAGGAAGGAAGGAGAACATCCCAGGCATGTTGTAGCCAGGCTGCTGCTTCACCCTTCAGATGTGATCTCTAACAATCACATATGAGAGCAGCAGCTCTGAACTCCTTGGGACCATGCTTTTTCCCACCTGTGGGCTGGTTGACACTGGAAGAGCTCAAGTTATAGAGCAGTTACATGATGGAGAGATGCCAGACTGGTCAAATTACAGATTGAGAGGCAACATGGCACAGCGGATAAAGCTCTGGCCTTGGAGCCAAAAAAACCACCTGGGTTCAAGTCCCATTGCTGTTACATGCTAACTATGAGACCCTAGGCAATTCACTTAACCTCCCAGTGCTCTAGGCAAATTTATAAGACTATAAGTTGCAGAGAAGGTGAAAACCTACATTGACAGAATCCTTATCCAGTCCTTATTTCCTTAACCAGGACTTCTTCTATCAATGAAATCCGGGTCCAGTCTCCATCCCCATTCTTATTATGATCGGCTAGGACTCCCCCATTGGCCTCATCCCAAGTGGGCTGCAATCCCAGCCATGTTGGAAGCCTGCCGTCATCCAGCTGGCATCCTAACAGGAATACAGGTTTATATTCTAGCCCTCCCCCGCCCGGTACTGTCCTCCATCAGCTGCCTTCCACAAAGCGTCCTTCTCACTTTCCATTACCTCAATGCATGGTTTATCCTTGAAATGCTACATGTCATAGGGTAGGGGCATCTTCATTCAGAAAGTGAAGCCCTCATCAACAGAAGTGGTGACTTCCATCATGGGCTGAGCTGACTGAGGCAAGGACTGTGCATTTGATTCCTTCTTCATGAGCAGGTTTTCCACTGGGGCTGGGCCTGGTCATGAGAAGCCATGATGGAGCCTGTGTACCCAGAGGCTGTGGGAGAACAATTTGGCAAGCTATGAATTACACAAAAGCACAAAGATTAAATGAAGAAAATCTGTCAGAACACTTTCTATGCTCAAGGCAGGACCAATAAGATGTGCCCTGGGCAATTTTTTCCAAATGAATCCCTCTTTCCCTACCTAAGTATTTCGCCCACAGCACTTTCCGAGCACAAAGGCACTGAAGTCATTTAGTCAGATGAGAAGTCCCCTTGTTCCTGCAATGCTCCAGTGCAGCCCAGACTTTCATGGTCATGAGGAAAGAGATGCTCCAAGAGAGAGATATGGAGAGAGATGTTCACACAGGCAGAGGGATATGTTCACAGGTAGAGGCAGAGAAATATTTATAGACAAATAGAAAACACTCACAGATAGGAAGACAGGTAAGAGACATGCTTAGAGGCAAAGAGACACGATCACAGAAAGGCAAAAGCAGAGAGAAAGACCCATAGACACAAACGGACAGAGATGCTCATGAAAAGAAGGGTTACAGGCAGAGACAGAGAGATGCAGAGAAGGAGAGGGGGGATAGACAGAAAGATACTCAGAGACTCAGAGACTCATAGATGTTCACTCAGAATGGTCCTGAGAAAGAAAGAGGAGGAAGAGAGAATCAAGGACAGAGAGAAATGCTTACAGACATAGAAAGAGGGGTGCCCAAAGACAGATATGGAGAGATGCTCACAAAGGCTTTGACTCATAGGTGTTCACACAGAATGGTCCTGAGAAAGAAAGAGGAGGAAGAGGAGAAGGAAGAGAGAATCAAGGACAGAGAGAAATGCTCGCAGACACGGGAAGAGGGATGCTCAAAGAGAGATACGGGGAGATGCATGATCAAAGAGAGATATGGGGAGATGCTCATAGAGGCTTTGACTCATAGGTATTCACACAGAATGGTATTCAGAAAGAAAGAGGAGGAGAAAAAGAGAGTTTGTGTGCCAAGGACAGAAAGAAATGTTCACAGACATGGAGAGAGGGTTTCTCAGAGATAAATACAGGGAGATGCTCACAGAGATTCACACACAGATGCCCACCCAGAGCGGCACTCAGACAGAGAGATACTCAAAGACAACAGAAAGATGTGCATAGACAAAGAGAGATGAACATAGAGAGAGTGGCTCCCAGACAGAGACAGAGAGAGATGCTTAAAGACAGAGAGGGAGGAACTCACAGACAGAAAGAAGAGAGAAAGTCTCATAAACAAAGTCCCAGACAAAATGACAGCTATAGATTCACACAGAGATGCTGACAGAGACAAAGAGATGCTCAAGAAAAAGGTACTCGAAGACAAATGGAAAAAGAGATGCTCGGAATGATTCTCACCCAGAGAAAGATGGAGCCCTAATATACACACTTGCGTGCTCATGTAGAGAATGATTAAATGGAGGCAAAACGATGTCTACATAATGAGATGATCATATAGAGAACTCTGTTCATGGACAGAAATACAGAAATGATTAAGGACAGAGAGGAACGTTGTAAAGGACTGTGTCCTAGGATACAGTCCCCAACCCTAAATTCCAATTTACTGACTATATCCATTTCTTTTTTATTTTAGTATTTTATTTTTTCCAATTTCATGTAAAAACAATTTTTAGCATTTGCTTTTTAAAAGTCGAGTTCCAAATTCTCTTTCTTCCTTTCTTCCCTCCTCCCTGAGAAGGCAAGCAATTTGATATAGATTATACATGTGCAGTCATGCAAACCATATTTCCATATTAGCCATGTTGAGAAAGAAAACACAGACCAAAAAACCCCCAAAACAAGAAAAATAAAGAAAGTAAAAAATATATATGCTTCAATCTGCATTCAGGCTCCATCACTTCTTTCTCTGGAGGTGGAGATTATATCCACTTCTTGAACGCTTCCAGTAGAATGGAAGTTCCTTGAGGTCAGGGACTCATTCATTCTTTTCTTTCTGTCCCTAGCCCCTAGCCTTGTGTGAGACATGTACTAGGGCTTGGGAAATGTTCATTAAGTTGAGACCCCAATTCCTCTGGATTGATCCAAAGGCATCTTGCCCTTGACCACAAGACTTCCTCTTGTTCTTCTTTATCTTTGGTCCCTGACACAAGGTATAGAGAGCCCCTGGCCTTCTTATTCCATGGCATGTTTGTCTTCCTGTACTCAGAGATCAGAGCAGCTAGGTGGTATAGTGGATAAAGCCCTGGGGCTGGAGTTGGGAAGACCTGAATTCAAATCCAGCCTCAGACACTTACTAGTTATGTGACCCTGGACAAGTCACTGAACCCTGTTTGCCTCAGTTTCCTCATCTGTAAAATAGGCTGGAGAAGGAAATCTTAAACCACTCCAATATCTTTGCCAAGAAAACTCCAAAAGGGGTTACAAAGAGTAAGGCATGACTGAAATGACTCAACCACAACAATTCAAGGATCAGCAATGCTTAATCCTTTATTTCCTATCATCTACATTGCCTCCTTCTCCTCTTCCCCTCCTTACCTCCCTCACTTTCTAGTTCTCCTATGTGTTGTATTTCCTCCTATAAAAATATAAGTTCCTGAGAGCAGAGACTATCCCATTTGCTTGTATTTATCCCCAGTGCTTAGCTTCAGTGCCTGTCACGTACTGTGTTTATTAAACACTCTATCTACCTATCTGTCTCACAGATGTGATAGCCTGACACAGCTTCAGCAACCACTTCCTCTTTGCTTCTTTCTCCGCCATCAGAAACTCCAGACCAAAAGACATCATTCTCTAGAGTTCATTCATAAGGAAAAGGAGTAGTAAGCAAAGTAACAAGGATGGCATTGCCGACAGTCAGAAGAGCATGTGGAGGGGTCTATGGATCGTGGGTTGGAAGGTTTCAACACCATGGCCAAGGAAGTGGCAAACCCAGGAGCTGCAGACTAGGTCAGCGCCATGGTATACAGAGTGGGCACATAATGGAGAGACTTAAGGGGGAAATGAGAAAACCTATTGCTGTTAGTTAATAGACTAGTCACTACCATTGAGACTTGGGGTACAGTTCATTGCTCATAGCCCTCTGGAACTCAGAGCACTCTAAGCCCCTGTGATTCAAGAATGGCATACATTGTCTGCATGCTCCCATTCAGTGATGCTCTCCTAGATGAACCCATGAAAGGCAGACACTCCCAGATTGCAGCGTTCCGCTGCAAACAGAAACAGAATCATAGGATTCATAGGACCACAGTCTTAGAGGTACAAGAGACCCCTAAACATCATCTAGTCCACCCCGTCTCATTTTTCAAATAAGGAAATTCATGCCTGCAGAAGGGTCATGCACATGTGATAGCTCTGAAATTTGGGTGCAGGCCCTCTGACTCAAAAGTGCTCTTTGCTCTCTATTCTACTGCCTTCGTTAAATCAGAGAAGTCAGTCAACAAGTATTTATTAAGTAGGAAGGGAAGGGAGGGGAGGGGAGAGGAGGGGAAGGGAAAGGAGGGGAGGAGAGGGGAGGAAGGGGAGGAGAGGGGAGGGGAGGGGAGGGAAGGGAAGGGAAGGGGAGGGGAGGGAAGGGGAGGGGAGGGGAGGGAAGGGGAGGGGAGGGGAGGGGAGGGGAGGGGGAGGGAGGGAAGGGGAGGGGAGGGAAGGGGAGGGGAGGGGAGGGAAGGGGAGGGGAGGGAAGGGAAGGGAAGGGAAGGGAAGGGAAGGGAAGGGAAGGGAAGGGAAGGGAAGGGAAGGGAAGGGAAGGGAAGGGGAGGGAAGGGAAGGGAAGGGAAAGGAAGGGAAGGGAAGGGAAGGGAAGGGAAGGGAAGGAAGGGAGGGAAGGGAAGGGAAGGGAAGGGAAGGGAAGGGAAGGGAAGGGAAGGGAAGGGAAGGGAAGGGAAGGGAAGGGAAGGGAAGGGAAGGGAAGGGAAGGGAAGGTGAGGCACAGGAAAGAGCCCTGAAAGGGCTGGTGCAACCCTGAAAGGCAGGTGCTGTTGTTATCCCTATTTTATAGCTGAGAAAACTGAGGCAAGTGGAGGCTAAGTGACTCATCCAGGATCACACAGCTAGTAAGTGTCTAAAGTCAGATTTGGACTCAGGTCTTTCCAACTTCAGGCCCAGTGCTCTACCTATGTTCAGTCTTTGGGTACCCAGCCCAGGTTCTGCCTCTTCTATCTGTATGATTTTGACGTGATCAAGGCTCCCTAGACCTCAGTTTGCTCATCTATAAAACAAGAAGGTTGGACTCGTTTTGCTAGCTTGAGCTCTAAGATCTGTGAACCTGTGACATTCTCCCTGATGACTTCACGGACCATTTAGTCCAACCTCTATGTGGTCAAAATCGCCATCAGCATCATTCCCCCCATAGCGCTCTCCAGCCTACTCTTCAAAACCTCCATTGAGGAGGACTTCAGTACCCCCTGAGGCAGACCATTCCTGCTTTTGACAGCACTGATTCTTAGAAAGATTCTTCATATATCCCACTGAACTCTCTCTATCTCTCCATCTCTCTTTCTGTCTCTCTCTCTCTCTCTCTCTCCTCTCTCTCTCTCTCTCTCTCTCTCTCTCTCTCTCTCTCTCTCTCTCTCTCTCTCTCTCTCCCTCTCTGTCTCTCTCTCTCCCTCTCTCTCTCTCTCTCTCCCTCCCTCTCTCCTTCTCTCTCTCTCCTTCCAATTGTTCCTGCTTCTGCTCTCTAGGGCCCACTAAAGCAAGTCCAATCCTTCTTCCATATGACAGCCCTTGAAATACTTGAAAACAGCTCTCATAGCCCCACTAAGTCTTCTCTTCTCCACACTAAACATCCCCACTCCCTTCTACTGATCTCTTGACTCTGATACTGCTTACAGGAATAGTCTGGCTCATACCATTACTCTGCCTTTCCTGACACCAGCCCCTCTTGCCCTAGACTTTTTTTATACTAAACTTTCTGTGAATTCACCTGATTTTTCCATCTCCTTTATATTCTTTATGGCAACGGAGAAATAATCACAGCCTCTCAGTGCAGGGTGATGGGAGTGTGTGATATTAACTGTAAATCAGGCAGAAATTGGTGGAAGGGGAAGGGTTTGATGAGGTGCAGAGACATTATATCATTTTAAAGCACTTTCCTAGTCTCTAGTAATCCCCATGTAAAGCAAAGGCAGACAAACGTGTCTCTTCCTCAGGAAGGTTTCCATTAGGATGCAGAGAGAATACTCCAGTAGCTCACAGGGCTCAGGTGGATTTCCAGTGAGCTCCTGGGGTGGGAAAGAAGTGGGAAATGGCAGGCTCAGAGGCAGAGCATGCCAACCCTGTGTGGCCAGAGCTCCCCAGGGGGACCGGACTCTCTTACCAGGATCCAGGCTCAGGGAGATTATCCACCTGTGGGCTTCTTCCACATACACAGATCTTCATGTCTTGTATTGATATCTTGACTTACCCTCACTCCTGCCACCTAGTCTACACTCAGTCACTCTTACTTTTATATACACATGGTTTTTATGAGTTGCTATGTCCAAAAATAACAATAGTAATAATAAAGTTGGGAGATAACACTTTGACCATGAACATTTTTGCACTTGGCAAAGCTAGTTCTTGCCTCAAAAGCGCATGGTCAGTTACTGGGACCACTCTAGAAGGCTTGTCAGCCTGAATCTATCTGCCAAGAGTCGCCATCCATGAAATGATATTTCAAGAGTCCATGGTCACTTCCATGATGAAGCAAAAGAGGATAACATCGCTAGAGGAATCATGGAATCCCAGAATCTCAGGTCTGGGAGGGACCTCAGAGGGCATGACCTTCCCTTCATACAGCCTCCCCAACGTATGATAACCCTTCCTCCACTTGGAGACTCCTCCATCTAAAGAAGAGAAACTCTACATAACATATCTAAAGCTCCCTTTTAGCAAAGAAATAAAATCTCTCTCTCTCTCTCTCTCTCTCTCTCTCTCTCTCTCTCTCTCTCTCTCACACACACACACACACACACACACACACACACACACACGCACGCACGCACACATACACACGCGCACACTCACCAAAGATTTGCATGACCTTAGCTTAGTTAAATTCAACAGTACATTGGTATATGTGTCTAAAGTGCCCAATCTTCAAAATAGGTAAGGCTTTATGGTCTTGTGCTCTCCACCACTCCATGTACTTTTCAATATTCTCAAGAGGACATGCCTTCTCCAGCAGGGGGCACCGAGTGGCTCAGTCTTTGGTCTTCTGTACTATGCCCTGAGCTTTCCGGAATGTTGTCTTTTGCCTCCTATTTTGAGATCTAGCCCTCAATGCCATTAGCACTGCAGCTGATTGGGAGGAGGAGGGATGCTAACTTCTGAAGTATTCTCATCTCCTCACTTTAACATGTACCTAGCACTGTGCTTGGCACGGAGTAGGCACTTTATAATGATTGTTGTCTGATTCGTTAGTTGGTTGACTGAGGAGCAAAGTAAGTGGGTGGTGGGGAAAAGGGGTGCCTCAGTCCAGGTCTGATCTAGAAAGTATATCATACACTACACACTTGTGGGGCCTCACCTCTGAAACCTGGCAAGGTGAGTGTTACTGTAAACTCAGATGATTGGTAGCCTGTAGAGTGAGACCTCATGCAAAACTCAGGAATGCATATATGTATAAATGTGTTGTACATTTATACATACATGTATGTGTACATATGTATGTATAGCCAAGTGTATATAAATGTCTATTCACTATTAAATCTTCAACCAGCAAGTGGAAGTGTATATACATGTCTCTAACATGCTTAATACAAAAATCTCCATCTTTACTCACACAGTCTTACTATGCACATATGATCACAACTCATGGCAATCTAATGGTGACTCACTTGGACTATAATTTGCTCCCCCCACACTCCAATATATATTCCCACATGATTCTCTCCCCTCATGATGGCACCTGGACATGGAGCCAAAGGCAGGACCTATCAAAAGTCTGTGAACGAAAGTCACAGATTAACTCCAAAAGGGCCTGGGTGGGGGGGGAGGGAGGAGCAAGAATGCTACAATGGAGCTTATGCTATAGGCTCAGGAGCTTACAGTAATGGCTTTATTTGAGAAAGACTAAAGGCAAGAGATAGGTTCATTCATAGAAATGGGTCAGTGATCAGAACAACAGACACAGCTACCAAACAAATAGGTGTAAGGGGTAAGAAGCATGACAAAGATCCAGGAAAATTGGTAACGATGAGGCAGTAGTGAGATCTGATGCCCAATTACAGCCAAGAGCTCAAAAATCTAGGTGTTCAAAGAGACATGAACTTGTGCAAAGACTTGGAATGCAGAATCAAAAATCCTTAGAGCAAGAAGAAATCTTAGAGACCATCTAATCTAACAACCTCATTTTACACATGAGTAAGCTGAAGCCCAAAGAGGAGGAAGGGATTTTACCTAAGTCACATCGATTGTTGTAGCATCATGGGAAATTGTATGCAAGTCTTCTGACTCTGTCTACACTATTCTTTTCAGTAGACACTACCACCTCCCTCAGTATAACCAATGTACCAGCCCCTTCCACAACCTGGTAGATGTTAATGCCACATCCTCCTTCCTTATCTGAATGAGTTCAGCAGTGGACAGCTCCATACTACCGTTAGTATTTCTTCTATATCAGTTAATCAGTCAGTAAGACTTATTAAGTGTTTCTGATGTGCCAGGCACTGTGCTAATTTCTGGGGATTCAAAGAAAGACAGAAAGAGTCCTTGCTCTCACTTTAGTGTGGAGATATAAAATTATGACGATGATGATAGATGATAGATGCAACTGAAATGTAATTGAGTCAATACACTGGACTCACACAGGCTGTGGCTAGGGCTGGGGCTGATCCTAGGGACCTGATTCCAAGAGGGTCAATTTGTCTTTTTAGCTCATTGCTCCCACCTGGAGTTGAATCAGGATAATCTCCTTACACAATCATGGTTTTTCAAAATGTGGGTAAAGGTATCCTCAGCTCCAATATATGTGTCTAATGTGATATATACATATATTATGTACACATGTATGTATATATACATATATATATATGAGACACAGAATAGTTTTTATTCCACCCCACCAAAAAAAACCAAAAGATGTAAAGGACCCAAAGAAGACATATAGAAATAACAGAGTATTCAAATATTCCATCAGCTTCCCTCAGGAGGGAACTGGACTTGGAGATGCTTATCGGGGCCAAATCTTGACATTCCTCTCCCAATACACAGTGCCTTCCAGAATCATAGTGCCACCCTGTGGTCTAAACTCCCCCAAAAGGTAAACATACTTTGGGGACTGCTAAACAATCAATCTCTTTTCCATTAGACCTTCACTGTTTCAGTTAACTCACTGGCTTTTTCCTACAAGACAGACATTGCTCAGAAATAGTATAGACTATCCTTTTCTTTTTCCAAGGAGCATACTGAACCACAAAATCTTGTTCTAGAAGGTCTGGTATCCAAATTCTCAAACTTGGACATTTTCATATTTCAGTTGGTTGATTAGAAAACACCAAAGCTACAACTCTCTGATCAAAGTGGACATGCAATTGTCTGCTTTTACCATGTGCTTCTACAGGAAATATCTCAGTGCCCTGAGGTTGTTGCCCTTTTATTTCTCACAAACTTCATCATCTGGGAACAGTTCTATGCCATCACTAGCATTTCCTCCTTATCCTGCATTCAGTCAGTCAATAATCTATTAAACTAGGGAAGCCCACACTCAGAATCTGGCTTAGGCAGAGTGCAAGCACAAGTAATACCATTACAATGTCCCTCTGCTATAAGCTGACAGCAAATGCTCCTGGGTGGGGCAGCGGGGAAGCAATCTCCTTTCACTATTCACCATTGAACTCCAGGGTAAAAATTAAAGAGGAAATCCTAAAAAGAGGTGGAGAGAATTACCTGCTCACTTTTATAAATCACACGGAGAAGGGCTGATTCTTAGTCAGCCAATCTTTGGGAAGCAACCCAATCAGTAGGGAACCAGGGGCATGCTTACATTCCATGAAGACGTATCTCAGTTACCTCTTGAAAAATGTTTTATAATCACATTAGGTTGACGGGAAAACTCCTCAAAGTGATCAGTGGTTCCCCTGATCACTCCCCTTAATATGATAATACTACCATTTCTACAGGAATCTTAGTCTTCCAGAATACTGTCCTTATAAGAATTAATTGAGATGGGCAGTGTAAGTATAACTCAAAGGTCTCTGATCTCACCAATGTGGGGATTTTTTCCAGTGATCACGATCATAACCCATCCATGCCTGCCCATGCCAAACCATTCTTACCCATTGTTATTGTTCAGTTGTTTCAGTCATGTCTGACTCTTCATGACCCCATCTGGGGTTTTCTTAGCAAAGGTATTGGAATAGTGTGTCATTTCCTTCTCCAGTTCATTTTACAAAAGAGGAAACTGAGGCAAACAGGGTTAAAAGACTTCCCCAGGGCCATGAAGCTAGTGTCTGAGATCAGATTTGAACTCAGGTCCTCCTGACTCCAGACCTGGCACTTTATCTACTGCACCACCATGCCTGGCCATATATTCACCACAGAGGCTCTATCCAACAGGGTAGGGGCCTTCCTCACTTTCTCATTACTACACGAGTGTAGCACAGGAGCTGCACATCCATTGAACTAGTAGTGGTGGTGGTGGTGATGGAAGGAGGAGGAGGAGGGGAGGAAGAGGAAGAGAAGGAGGAGGAGGAAGAGGAAGAGGAGCCATAGTAGTAATCATCATTGTCATCACAGTATTCCTAATGATAGTAATAGTAACTACTAAGACATTTATTATTTCATTTAATAATAACTATTATCTCATTTTGTTTTCACAACACCACTATGAGGGACCCATCCTACAGATGAGAAGACTGAGGCTGAAAGACATGAAATAATTTTCCCAGGATCACACAACTAATAAGTGTCTGAGGCAGAATTCAAGCTCAGATCTTCCTGACTCCAAGTCAGATTATAATCTCCTTGAGGGCAGGGACTGTTTTTACCTTTGTATTGCCATCAATTAGCACACTTCCTAGCACATAGTAGGTGCTTAATTGACTCAAGTCCAATAGTATCTACAATAGTATCCACCTAAATGCTGCAAGGTGGCAAGCCTGTTTTCTTTTTCACTCGTACATTTCTTTGATGACATCCTTTCGTCTGGTTCTCCTTTATAATGCTCTGCATCCTTCCTGCACCCTCCATTTGCCTCCACATTGCCTTCTTGGTGATGTTTTCAAGTCTTTAGGGTGCTCTGTGAGTCACGGCCACAAAATAATGCAGGCAGAATAATGGCATGAAGACTATGGGCCATTGTTTTGGGGGGGGGGGGTTTGGAGTCAATGGAAGAGTTCTATAATTCCCAAAAGACCATAAAGCCTGCTCTCCTCTTGCTCCAAGGCAACTCTTATTATGCCTACTTTATAGGTGAAAAAACTGAGGATCAGAGAGGTAAAAATGACTTTCTCAGGGATACATAGCTACATAGTGTTTGAGTCAGGGTTCAAACCTAGGAACTCAAATCACAAGTCCTATATTCTATCCAATCACCCCACAGGATGCCTCTCCTGAGAAAATAGCCATGTCTGCATCACAAGAGTGTTTCTTCAGAGTCAGGAACTTTTTTCTATGAAACCAACTCATAGTTTTACATTAAAAAGTGATGCTCCTGGCCCACCATCACTAACACATGGGCTAGGAACTATGCCTCTAACAGTTCAGAAAGGTGCAAGCTTGCTGAGCATTACGGAAGCATGTAAAGTTAATTCTATTGCTTTTATTTTATATCAGTTCTTCCTCAAAGTGTGGTAGTGAAAGAGGAATCAAATCAGCCAGAAATTAACTCCAAAAGGCAGGGAAGGGGATGGGGGAGGGGATGGATTAATGGGACTCTCTTGGTCCAGATTGATTTGTAAGTGAATTCTCTTAAATATTTAAAGAACAAATAATTGTTATGCTACATTAACTGCTTGTAAAAAAAATAGAGAAAAAAGTTTTGTTATAGAAAAGAACTGGTGTTCATGAGTAGCTAAGCAAATTATGGTATATTAATGTAATGGAATATTATTGCATCATTACAAAATTTACAGGAAGAATTTTAGAGAAACATTGGAAGACTTGTATTAACAGATGTAGAGTGATGTGAGCTGAACCAACAGAACAATTTATGCAATAATAACAACATTGTAAAGACAAACAACTTTGAAAGACCTAAGAGCTCTGACCAATGGAATGATCAACCATGATTCCAGAGAACCAATGATGAGGCATGCTACCTACCTCCTAAAAGAGAGATGATGAACTCAGGATGCAACACGAGACATACATCTTCATATAACTAACATGGGGGTTTGTTTTTCTTGAATATTTATATCTATATGTATGTATGTGTGTGAAATGATACACCCAAGGTCATGCAGTGAATTATACAGTGCATATTTGAGAGCAGATGCTCTGGTTCCAAAGCCAGTGCCCTTTCCATTGGGTTCAAATCCTACCTCTGACCTACCTTAATAGCTATTTGACCATGGGAAACAATCAGCCTCAGCTTTTTCATCAGTAAAATTGTGTTAACCATATCTGTAGTATCTTCATCACATCTAATTAGCCTAAGGCTGATTGTTCTTTGCCTCAAGACATCAACATCTAGGGATGGGGGGAGATATCTGTGGGGTGGGTCACCTCATGCTTTCCCCCCACAGAGAACACTTTCCAAGCCTCACCTTATAGTCCAAACTGCCCCTACTGCCACCACTCCTCTCCTAGAGCATACCTTCCTCCCATTAAGCTTCTACTGGGGTAAGAGTTTAATCATCTGATGGATGGACCATACTCCTGGCATGGCTGCCCCTGTGGACAAACTGTTGTCTGTACCACCAATCCCCCAACCAAAATGGAATTTGCCCTATACAGAGGTATGCCTCACAAGGCCACTAGGAGGCACAAATGAGATAGTGCTTATAAAGTGGGTCAGCTAGGTGGCACAGCACAGTGGATAGAGCACCAAGCCTGGAGTCAGGAAGACCTGAGTTCAAATATGTCTTCAGACACTTACTAGTTATGTGACCCTGGGCAAGTCACTTAACCCTGCTTGCCTCAGTGTCCTCATCTGCAAAATGAGCTGGAGAAGGAAATGGCAAACCTCTCCAATATCTTTGTCAAGAAAACTCCAAATTGAGTCAGGGAGAGTCACAAATGACTGAAAAACACAGCATCGATGAACGTTATTGGTCATTTTCTAGTTTACATAACACTTCACTTATATTGACCCTGTGAAATGATGCAAGTATTATTATCCCCATCTTAAAGACAGGGAAGCTGAGGCCCATGGAAATTCAGCAACTTGTGTGATTTAGAACCAGAAGGAATCTAAGAAACTACCTAATCCAGTGGCTCCTAATATTCAAATATCAAGACCTTATGTTAATATTTAAAAAATCATCCAATCTCCATATGATAGTATTTCTATTGATTGAGAAAATGCATGTGACAGAAAGCTACTCTAGATTTTGAATGCATTTGGAAAATCCTAATACATATATGTGTGAGACACATTATTTATTCAGCCTACAGAAGGTACGTTTGCTTATTTATTACCGTGAGTTACACTGCATATTTTGTTGGAGTTAAATTAAGAACCAAATGACAATGCTTTGTGTTCATGGACTCCCAGACCCCCTGCAATAACTCCCCAGCCTCCAGGGGTGCTCAATTGGCTAGATGGTAACCCCTCGACTCTCATTTTCGCAGGAAAAAACTGAAGTTCAGAGGAGTTGAACAAAGAGCAGTAAGTAACCAGGATGCATCCCAAGGTCTTCTGAGTCCCACCCCAACGATCTTTTCTCAACCACAGGTTGTTTGTTCCGGGTTTAGGCAACCATCTCTTTCTGCCCAACTATCCTCCTTCCTTACTTCTGCTTCTTCCCATTCCAGCCAAACTATCTGATTGGCTGTTCTCTATGATTGACCTTCCACCTCCTTATTCTGTATGGCTGTTCATATGGACTATTTGTGCCCGACTTGTACTAGAGTGTTCCAAGCTTGCATTGTTCTGACCAGACAGATTATACCTTGACCCCCACATAGTGATATCATTTTGGTCCTGTTCAAGAATGAAGGATAACAACCACCACTGTATGACTGGACAAGGGATCATACAGCGTTTTCTAGAAACCCTTTAAGGAGAGGGAATCTGCTACCCCTTTAGGGTCCTTATTCCATTCCAGAGCAGCTCTAACCACTAGGATTTTTTTCTTTACATCAAAGTCTTAGTGTGCCTCCCCAAAACATATACCCATAACTCCTAGTTCTGTCTCTGGGGCCAAGAAGAACAGGCATAGCTCCTTCTTCACATTAACACAGCCATAGAACATACACCCATCATATCTTTAATCATCTCCAGTTTATTCAACTGGTCCTTGTATGGTATAATCACCACCCCTCCCAATTAATCAATGAACATGTATGAAGCATCCACTGTGTGCCAGAGGCATTGTGGTGGGTATTGTGTGGGGATGATAGTCCTGCCCTCAAAAGCTTACATTCTGCTGAACTGATCTAACTCTCTAAGATTATCTCCTATTTCGTGGTGTATATATATATATATATATATATATATATATATATATATATATAGCACAAGCCTATAAGCTCTTTGAGGGGAGGGAAGATTTTTGCCTTCTTTGTAGCCCCAGTGCTTAGCATAATGCCTGGCATCTAAATGTTTAACAAATACTTGTTGACTCTTTGACTATATGCAAAATAAATGCAAATTTAGGGTTGGATGGGGGAATACAGAAAGGCCCCTTGATAGAGACAGTACTTGAGCTGAACCTTGACAAGAGATACAGATTCCAAGAGGTGGAGATGAAGAGGGATGGCATTCCCGGCATGAGGGACAGCTTGTCCAAAGGCATGAAGGCAAGAACCTGACTGCTGTGTTCAGGGAGCAGCAAATTTTCCAGTACAACTGGAATTCAGAATGGGACAGGGAATGATTTATAATCATCCTGGAAAGAGAAGTTTCTTGATGAAGGGAGTGACATAGTTTGACCAGTGCTTTCAGAATATTAATTAGGCAGCCATGATATGGAGGCCATATTAGCAAGGAGAGAGCCTGGTAGCAAAGAAACCCATCAGACTATCTTGTTGCCTTCTTCTGAATAGGAATTCAAGCCATGTCCAAAAAGATGCTGGGGCATGAACAAGTTGGACTATTACAACCAATTAGAAAATGTTTGAAGGTCTGGAGATATGGTCTGACCAGGTCAGAGGAAAAAAAGGGTTACCATCTCTCTCATTCTAGAGTCTAGACCTCATCAGTTGTTTGCCTCATTCTGCTTTCAATGCTAGAATACTCTGCCTCTCCCTACCTATTGAAAGCCTACTCATCTTTCCAGAGTAACTCAAATGCCACCTCTTCCATCATCCCTCCACCTCACAAGCTGACAGTGATCTTTTCCCTCCCCTGAACTATTTGTATATAGTGGACAGTGAGCCAGCCTGGAAGCCAGGACACTCACTAATTGTATGGCCCTGGAGGGGGGTGGGGTACAGGTGTTAGGGAAGACCAGTAGCTCTGGTTCAAGGCCTTCTAAGCCCTTTTCAGGACTGCTTTCCACCTTTGGTGTCCACCTGATTCACCCACCTCTCACCTGTGGCTCCAAGCACATACAGCAGCCACAATCCAGTAAAGTACTTCAGCAGATGAACTAAACCAGGTTGAGGGGAACCAAGGAGTTTCAAACTCATTAGTGAGTTGTCTACCCCAAGCATGTATAGACTTTCTCTGGTGGAATGGGCAAATGAGAACAATTTGTTACAACAGCCATGAAAGTGGCTGAAGCAGGTGCTGTGGAGCACTTAAAGCTTTGTCAGACATTGAAGACACCAAGGTCACCCACTGCATCCTGAGCCATCACCAGTCATCTTGACTTTTGTCTTGCCACTGGACCCCAATGACTCTGGAAGAGAGATTGAAACCGTGCAATTCTGCCTCACTTAAATCTAACTTATGCATGAATCAAAAGATATCACCACATCATTTTACCAAAAGACATGACCCTGGGCAAGTTGCTGAATCTTCCAGCCTTAATTTTCTATCTATAAATGAGTATAATGATGATGATGATGATGATTAATCTCTCTCAGCCTCAGGTTCTACATTTATAAAATGGAGATAAAGATACAGATGTATGTAGAGGTTCCTCAACTTATTTGTTCTATAGCCCATTTTTCAAAAAAACATTACTCAGTGTTCTCCTAAAAATCTACTTTCTTTAACCCTTTAATAACTTTTTCAATTTGTGGCATTTCAGAAAATACAATTTTTTTAAATGATGCATCATAAATTTAATAATTTATTGTAAACTTGTGTTTTTTCCTGTATTGAAATTTTGATGGTGCAATATTGCATCATGTATTCATATAGTATCATATTGCAAACAAGTCCTTACATGCATATATTCCTGTCAGTGCATGCTGGACTTCCCAACAATGTGCAACACGTTCACCTGCCAACACTTGCTTGTTAAGACCTGTCAGCAGACTTGACCACTGATCACTTGTAATTTGCATTTTGGTGTGTTTATTTGGAAAACAACACAATCACTGTGACTTTAACACTGTTACACAATAGATGAAACATGTACAAATGGTTTTTCAAAATTTTCTAATCTTCTCTTCTTCCCTTATGCTTCCACCGCCCCCTTGTTTTTATTCAATGCCCCCCAATTGCACCCAAGGCTACTACTACCACCATGGATCATTCCAACACCCTGAAGGGGGAGGTATTGCCTACTTTGGGAACCTATGGATATATGGATATAGATAGCATCTACTTCTCAAGGTTGTTGTAAGGTAAAAACGAAATAATATGTGTAAAATGTTTTGCAAACCTTAAAGTGATGGCAAGAAGGAGGAGGAGGAAGAGGAGGAGGAAAAGGGGGAGGATATTACCCTTGTCCCAAAGCCCATTGGTATGGAACTCCCTGTTTATTAGTGGAGATGAACATCCTGCTCCACAACAGGGACCCTTTTCATTACAATTATTATTATTTTCAAATCCCACCTGAGACACTTACTAGCACATCAATCTCTCTGAGACTCAATTTCTTTCTTCTCTGTAAAATGGAGAGAATTGCACACTTTCCCTATGACTCCACAGGGGTATTGTGAAAAAAGCACTTTGCTAACCTTAAAGTATTACCTAAATGTGAGTTACTATCACACTTCCTATGGTACTATTCATTCATTCAATAAATATTATGTGCCTACTATGTGCTATGTGCTAGTTTATACCCCAGTCCTATCCCCCTCCCTACTACACCATGAGGACCAGACCTTCCTTAGGCCTGTGTCCCTCCTAGAACCTAACACAATAACAAGAGCTCAGTAACTCTTTTTGAATGAATAAATGAATGACTATAAACAATATTCAATAATAAAATCCTAGAATACCAATGCTGGGGTGGGGGGAGAAAAAACCTTCTATCATGAAATGTTAGAATGTAAAATGTGAAAACTAGAAAAGACCTTATAAGGTAGAATGTTAGAATACAGAATGACAAAGCAAGGAGGGATCTTAGAACGTGAATGTCAGAGTTGGAAAGGAATCTTAGAATGTCAGAACATAAAAATTCAGCTCTGAGAGGGAGCTTAGAACATAAAATAAAGAATGTCAGATCATACAAGAACCATGGAGTTCAACTCCTTATTTTTACAAAAGGGAAAATAAGGCCCAGGTGGAGGAAGTGACTTGTCTGAGGTCGCATAGATAGCTAATCACCTACTAGTCACTTTCAGAGGCCAATCTGTTTTTTTAAAAAGGCGGTGGGGGGCTTTTGAATGTGTGCCTCTCATGTTAAGTGATGCACTTGGCCCAGGCTAAGCCCGACATGTGGGGGCTGTCAGACTCCCAGCCATCAGGCTCGGAGACGCCAGCCTCTGATAACTTTATGCAAAGCATGATTATGGGCAGACGGCAGATTTCTCTCCTCCATACATTTGCAATTACTGCAGTTCTTTTCCACGTTACATTTTTCAGCGGACGAGTCATGTATAGTTTGGTTAAAGTGATTATGAATCACTTTTTTTCTATGTAGGAGAATAATTTCTTCAGCTTGGTTGTACATAGAGTAGTTACTGAGATATCAAAAAAAAATCAAACCCCTAAAACTTGGTAATGTGGATAAGGATGGCGCCTGGCAGAGCCTAGGCCCCTGAAGGGTGGTGGAAGCGGACAGGACTACTTGGAGCCACCATAATAGTTGTGACATCTCACTTCTGTTTAGTGTTTTAAGGCCTACAAAGGAGTTGTTGAGTTGGACTGGAGATATTGCTGGAAAAGGGCCCATACAGAATGTACCGGGCACAAGAAGTGCTCAACTCAGCCATTTGTAGATGAGAATGATGTTAGTAAGCCTAGGAAACCAGTGACAGCCTTAAGGGTTGTAGGTTACGTTCATCGCTTTTGCACAGGCTTATACCACATACCTGGAACATACCCCTTCCTCCTCTCCACAGCACCTGGCACACAGTTGTTGTTGCTTGTTTCTGTTGTTGTTGTGTTGTTTCAGTCATGCCTGACTCTTTGTGACCCCTTTTTGGAGGGTTTCCTTGCAGAGATACTTGGCATTTCCTTGTCCAGCTCATTTTTACAGATGAGAAAACTGAGGCAAACAGGGTTAAATGATTTACCCAGGGTCACACAGCTAGGAAGCATCTGAAGACAGATTTGAGTTCAGAAAGATGAGTCTTCCTTAACTCCAGGCCCTGCGCTCTATCCATTGCACCCCTATAGCACACAGTAGGCACTTAAGAAATGCTTGATTTCATTCCACTTGTAAGAATGCCAAATTTCCTTCAAAGTTCAGCTCAAGCATTGTTTCTTATGTGAGACCTTTTCTAATAACCCCCAAGCTCCTAGTAGCAACACATACCCTCCCATCTACCACAACCATCACCCCACCTCACCCAAATCAC
The DNA here is from genome assembly GCF_011100635.1 of Trichosurus vulpecula. NCBI lineage: Eukaryota > Metazoa > Chordata > Mammalia > Diprotodontia > Phalangeridae > Trichosurus > Trichosurus vulpecula. The sequence continues at coordinate 73,879,192 of NC_050574.1, read as the reverse complement.
CTCGTATTCATGTCGTATCTATTTTTTGTGTGCGTGTTGCTTCTCCCAATAGAATGTAATCTCCTCAAAGGCAAGGACTGTTCTGCTGTTGTCTTTTTATTTCTAGATGTTAGGATAGTGCCTGATCCATAGTTGGGCATCTGATAAGTGCTTGTTGATTGATAATTACAGCTGGAAGGAATCATAGATCACTCGTACAACCCATTCAGTTTATAGAGGAGGGGACTAAGGCCCAGAGAGGTTTAAAGACTGTAGTGGCAGAACCAGGGCTGAAACCGATGTCATCCTGACTTCAGGGCATCCTGGCTTCTATAACTAGACAGTTCTGTGCCTTACATATTTATCTCATCTTTATCCCCCTTTTCCCCTGAAGTAGCCTTTGTAGGAGGGTTATAGAACATGAAATGTGAGCACTAGAAAGGACCTTAGCACAGATAATGTCAAATCTTAGAACAGAGAGTGCCCAAGCTAGGAAGGATTTTAGAACCTAGAACATCAGAGATCAAAGTAGCCTTCCAACAGAGAATGTCAAAACAGGAAGATCTCTTCAAGGTCACCCAATGCAATCCTAACACCTCATTTTACAGATAGGGAAACTGAGGCCCAGAAAAAAGATTCTCTTATTGCCACCTAGCTAAGAGTCACCAAGCTGGACATTAAGCCTAATTCAGAGTCTTGTTCTGTTTCTCCTTCCAGTGTAACAAATCAAAAGAAGGAAAAAGCCATTGTCAACCTTTGTCTAAACAAAAAAGGTCAGGCAGGGAGTATTCCTTCAAGAAAGCACTAGAAGGGATTCTTTTCACCCCACTTTCCTAATAGCTCTAGAACTGGCCATTCATAGAGACAGAGGAAGGTGAGGAGGGAGGGAGAAACCCTTTGGTACCAAGCTAAGGAATTTGAGAAGATCTTTTTTTGTTTTCTCCTTTCCCTCTTGTGGACAATTGCCTCAGCGCCCCCAACTACAGTCTTCTAGGAATGTCACCAAAGAACACTCATAATCAGAAGGCTTGGATTCAAGTCTCCATCACTTAATAAGAAAACTTGAATGAATCATTTTTCTCTTTGAAACTCAGTTTCTCCATCTGTAAAATAGGTAATTTGCATGATATGGTCTCCAAGATCCTTTTAAGCTCTGACGTTTGTGATTTTGCTTCAGAAGATATGGATTTGAATCCCCTTTACTGGCTGTGTGACTTTGGGTAAGTCACTTCCCTTCTCTGAGAATGTTTTTCCATCTCTTCTAGTTTTAGCACTCCGTGGCTATGATTTCCCCCACAGTCTTACTCCCCAGGTGAACCCAGAGTCTTCAATGTCTTCGGTTAATCCCCCCAAGGCAGAGCTTTCTTCCAGCAGCTGGACTTGGCTGCCCTGCGGGGAAAGAGCCCTACCCAGAGAGTCCAAGGAAGTGTCTCCCCACCAAGACCCAAGCCAGGGCCAGGAGGCACCCAGGCAGAAGTTAGCAGGAGGTAAGCTGAGTAGGGCCATCTCTGCTGGTGGAGAAGTGTCTGGGCTGGAGCTTTCAATTAACACCCTCCATTCTCCAGGCTCCCTCCTGAGTAGTGTCCTGCAGGAATCCAGGCCTGCTTGGTCGGCTGGTGAGGGAGGATTAATTGGGTGTCAGGAGCAGGAGGCCCTAAGAAAGATCTCCTCTCACCTCCCCAGTGGGGAGAGCAGAGAGCCTGAGCCTGCCGCTAATTGCTTGGATACCCCTCTGCCTTTCTCTGCATCCTGATGCTCTTGTCACTCAGCCTCCTCTGTCTTCTATTTCAAGACTTCTAAAAAACTGAAAGTGTCCACTGAGAAGGCGGCTGTAAACCTGGAGGGATTGTTTTTAATGAGAGACTCTTAGCAAAGATATTTTGGTACATTTTCCAAAACAGACTCCAGTTGTCCTGGATGGAGGGGAGGCAGAGGGGAAATCTATGAGGATGTCCTCTGTCTATGGCCCCATGCTGTCTCTCTCATATTAATGATAATGGATTTCTCCCCACCATACCCAGGGTCAGCCACATTTACCCAAGAGATAAAATGTGTCAATGGGAACATATAGATTCGCACACATGCTGATAATTCCCATTATTCTAACATTTTAAGGTTTACAAAATGCTTTCATCACAGCTACCCTGCATAATGGGAAGTATAAGTTACAGATGAGGAAACTGAGGTTCAGAAAAAATAAGTGACTTTACCACAGTCAAACAACTCATAAGTAGTAGAATTGGGGCTCAAACCTAGGTCTTCTAACACCAGATCCAGTGTTCTTTCCACTGTTCTGTACTACCTCTCACAATAGCATATTTCAGTGAGAGTCCCTCATTCTAAGTAATGCTAATTTTCAAAATTTGGAATTTATAGAATTGATCAAAAAAGGCACTAATTCTTTTTACAGAACCTCAAAGCTTTAACTTTAAGAAATGTGTGAGCTGAAGTGCATCATAAGTTAAACAGTGGCACCTGCTGGCAATGTGTGGTACTGCAACCCAGCTCTATTAAACATTGTAAATGTTTAATTAGTTGTCATTATTGGTTATTATTAATAGCTGTTGATCCTCAATTAAATTCCAACTCTGATGCTTCATTCTATCTCAGAGGTCACAGAGGTCCCCAAAAGTGATACCAGACAATCCCAAATTCTGTCAAATCCTCAAGCTGGAAATTCTTAAGACATTGCGACTAAGGATAATCCTGGCCAAGTTCAGAAAGCCATGACACCAGATTCTCTCCTAGCTGATGAATTTTGAGCCACAATAACTCACAAAAACCAACAACTAAAACACAGAGAAGTTGTGACAGGCATCAGTAGGGTGAGGGCCCCAACTGATGAAATCACAGATTCTCAAGGTAAGTGTTATAAAAGTGTTAATGTCAGAAATGATAACTTTCATGTAAGAAGTACTTTTAGATTTAAATGTCAATTTTATTGCAACAGCTCTGGGAGTGCAAGGATAATTAACATACGTACCTATTGTGCAGATGAAGAAACTGAGGTTCATCAGATGGGAATGACTAAACCATATTTTAAACCTAACCCTTCTGCTTTCAAATCCAACACACTTTCCACAATACCAGACTGCTTCCATGCTTAGTTAAAAGGAAGTAAGAAGCCACATTCTGGGAGTGTGAAATGTCTGTAAGTGGGGAACATCAATCAATCAATAAATGTTTATTAAGCACCTACTGTGTGCCAGGCACTGGAAATACAAAGAAAGGTGGAAAAGGCTGCCCAAGGAGCTCATGGTCTAATGGGGGAGATAACATGCAAACAACTATGTACGATCAAACCATATACAGGATAATTTAGAAATAATCAACAAAGAGAAAACACTAAGATTAAGGGGAATTGAGAAAGGCTTCCTATAGAAGGTGGGATTTTAGCTATGAGGGGACTATAATTCCCATAAATACCTTGGGGTACATTTTCTAGCAATGTGTAGGACTTGCTACACACTCTCAATTGAATTCCACTCAACAAATTCTCATTAAGGAGCTTCTATTTTTGGCCTGGACCTTTGATTTTGAATCAGTCTCAATGAATTAAACTATTCCTATCAATACAAACCCACCCCTGACCTGAAACTCAATTGCCTGGAACCTGAGAGGTTAAATTATTTCCCCAGGTCACACTAATAATGTGTCAGAGTTGAACTTGAACCCAACTCTTCGTGATTCTGAAGCCATCTCTCTATTGTATGCTATAATTTGATTGATTGATTAATTCATTCAGTCAAGGGATCTAGTAATCATTCACCCCTAGTTTACACTGCCTCTCTGAAGAGTACCGCCTGTCTAGGTACCCAGAAGAATATTAAAAATAAAAGATACAGCCAGACCCTGGAGGGGCTCATTGTCTAAAGCTAGTCTCCATCACACAAAACAGCTAAATAGATTGAACGATAAGGCAGAGAATATCCAAAGGAAAGCAACCAAGATAGAAAGTGGAATTGAGTCTGTGGTGTTTGAGGACCAGCTGAAGTGATGCGGAATGTTTAGCCCAGAAAATAGAAGATGAAGAGAGGTGGAGTGTTAGAGCTTTCTTCAAGTATTTTAACTGCTGTCATGTGGAAGAGGGATTATGTTCTGTTTGGGT